>NC_029790.2:122749286-122752345 GCF_000816755.2 Arachis ipaensis
ACTCAAAGCAACTAGCAACCTCTCTGATTTTTGTCCCTTTTGTATGAAGAATTTATTTCTAACCACCTGAACATGTAGACGTATTTCATTTGAATCTAAAGGTTAAAACATTTTAAAACCTTTTTGTACAACATATTACTTTCCCAAAAGTTATTATTATTTGTTAAGTACAAATAAAATTTTGAAATTAATTAACTTATCAGTTATCATAAGCACTTGAAGAATAATGGTGGATAAAATCATCTGTAGATAAGAAAAATTGAAAAACTTGAGTACAAAAGTTTATTGGATCAGAATACATTTAATTATTCGGTTAATTTTTATAATTTTATTAAATATTAAATAATTTTTATATTTTAAAAAATTTATAATTAAATTGTTATATTAAATAAAAATTTTCATTTTTAACTGTGTTTTGCTAAAAACAAACACAAAATATTATTTAAATATTGTTTTTAGTTTTAAGGTAAAATGAATTGTGAAATATTATAAAAGTCAATAACTAGAATTATTGTAATTTTTTATGGAAAAAAATGAAGTTAATTTTGATGCACTCACAGTGTAACGTGTACTCAATTACATAATACCACATAAGTAAAAATAACTATCTTTCACAATCATTTAAAAGAACGGATGTGATTACACGATAGTATAAAATGATAGTACATCAAAATCATATGTAGTCCTATTAGAGGTTGAAATTACTCCTACGGAACAATTCATATCATATAAGAAAACTACTCAAACAATCTAATTAATTATACGATTATGAACTAATTTTAAAGCAAACAGATCAGATGCCTCGCTCGGAGATAATATCAAATGCTAAAATAGAGTGTTTATAGTAAAAAAAAAAAATTTAAGTATTATTTTATTTCCAACATTTAAGATAAATCTCAAATAATTAATTTTAAAGTAATTGACAGATCTTGAAATAAATAAAAAAAGTGTCTTCTAGCATTACTCCTTTGAAAAATAAGTGATTTAGTTACAATAATGCTACGGAATCAAGATGGTTTCAGCCAAAAATCAGTTAAATGTCTCTTGGTGAATCTAAAATCTCTATATGGATGGTGCTCATGCTAGGTATTAGGATGTTTCTTTTTTTTATAAATTGAAATATTGGATGATTCTGAATCTATTTTCTAATTTATCATGTGTTAGGCATTTGGAGAGAAAATGAAGGTGAAGAGACGGAAACTAATTGAATCAGTTTCCGTGATTTATGTTGCAATAATACTGAACGTATCTCTTCTTAATTTGAATGTGGTGAAACATTTAATAACCAATATTTTAAATTATAAATAAATAAAATTAATCACTATATTTATAATTAATTAACTTGTTCCATTATTGGCTAATTTAAAATTGGTTACATATACTTTTTCATTTAGTTATTATACAGACCTGTCTTCCATCCATAAAACGCTATAAGAATCTCCCAAGCAAGTTTGAAACTCAGGAGGAGGAGGATAGGTGGGATCTTCAGGGCAGTAACAACCCCAGCTGCTCTCATTTGCATTGGAAGCGGTGGTTACGTATATGTTTATGTTTTCTGGAAGAATCCCTTCGAACATGCTCCCAGATTCGCATGCTTCCAAGTATATTACCTTTTTTTCCATTTAAATCAACTAGTCAAATAAATTCAACACCTTACAACAAGTAAAATTTAAGTCAGCGTTCAAGAAAAACTGACCATCTTTTTGTAGGCATTAGCGGCATGTTTCCTTTTCAAAACATCTATAAAATCATAGGCTACAGCCTACAACATCGTCCCCAACTGGCATACCTGACCAAATTATTGTATTTACTCACCAATTAAATAGTTTTATCTATCAATCACTGTATAATACTATGTATAATTTTCTCATCAGAAGAATGTAACAATGTTTCTAAGATAAAAAAAAGCACAAAAACGCATCTCACGCAGTTTTGTGATTTTGAATTTGTGAAGTTGTACAAACGAAACTCTTTTCCATTCGAAATAATAAGTTGCTTAAAAGGTAATTACTTACTGACAATTCCTGGTCCACCATGGTCAGCATAGAAAATAAAAATGGTGTCGTTCGGACCACTATCCACCACCTTACCACTGCCCCCTGTAATTGCACTTCGGTTACCGCTAATCACCGCATATAAGTTTTCCGCAGTTGTGTAATTTCCAGTATAATCCTACAAATTTTGATTTATTCAATCACAAAATTTTTTGGGCCATTAGATTTTACCCATTTTGACTAGCAATTAACTAGCACAAACATTAAACAGAAAATATTGAATCTTCTTGATAAATTGAAAGTAAGTTTTTAATTAAACTTATTAAAGTAAGGGAACATGTTTAGGGATGTCAACAGGCGGGATGGGGGCGCGGGATGTCTCTCTGCTCCCATCTCCGCCCCTAGATTTGTTTTTCGTCCCGTCTTCGTTTTCTATCGTGGAGAAATATTGTTCTACATTCTCATTTTTCACAGAATTTTATTTTTCGCGGAGACCCCATTTTTTATCTATCTGATAATTCTAATTAATTATTAGTTTTCATATGAATAGAGTTGCAAGTATCCATCCTATACAAAAATAACAAGATTTTATAAAAAAAAAAATCTAAATGACAAGATGGTGACTTCTTTCGAAATGATACAGTAGGAAAACACAACGGTGAGCTAGAGGACAGAGCAGTGGACGAGGTGGGAGACGCGACAACAGAGAGGAGAATGGACACGACGGCAGTGTTACAGAAAGGAATGCCACAAATAGAGAGCACGACGCGATGAGGGTGATGACATAGTGAAGTGTGACGATGCAGTGAGAGGGGAGAATGGCGAGGATTAAGAGTTTTGGGTATATATATATATGTGTGTGTGTGTGAAATGACTAAAAAACATATATGAGAAATAAACTATTAAGGACAATTCAATAAATTTATGAATTTGAAAAATTAGCGACGAAAATCTCCGCTCGGGTCCCGCGCCTACCTCAAAAAAATTTTGTATATGCCAAAATTAAATAAAACCTTCATTCAATTATTTCATGTTTATTTAATTATTTATTGTTTTATTTTTGGG
>NC_029790.2:122752949-122754168 GCF_000816755.2 Arachis ipaensis
GACATATAATAATCAATTTTTAACAAAAAAAAAATATAGCTAATAGTTTTTTTTTTAACACATGCACATACGCACACACAGACAAGGGCAACAAGATTTGAGCCCCAACTCCATAGCATTATACAACTCCTAGTAACTTATAAGCTACTAGATTATTGTTATATTAAGAAAATATTGATCAATATTTATAAAAAAAGATTTGTGATTATTACTTTTTAAAATAATTAAGTATTCTAATTTCTTTTCTGTGATATTAGAATTAGAAGACCAAATTGGTGGAGAGATATATATTTACCTTGGGGACACCTTTATAAACATCTGAACCATTGGGATGATTGATTATAACACCAGGCCTTGGGTTTAGTTCATTATTAGCGATGTCATCATACATGAAAACAATGATATTTTCATCTTTAAGGCCTCCATTCTTCATTATTTGGTACGCATGGCAAATATCAGCTTGGTGCCTATAATTAAAATAGCCCTTAGAACCAGCAACAAGCACAGCCCATTTCTTTCCTTCTTCTCCATCTTCGTTACTCAGAGGATGGAATAAATTAGTGACACGACAATCTAGCATGGTAATTGTCGAACTAAGCCATAATGATGCTATCAATAAAGGAACCCATCCAGTGATCTTGTGATACATCTTACATGCAATGCAATATTTTTTATGAGAAAGAAGCTAAGATAATAATGCATATATTGCAACCACTTCAACTTGAATTTATAACAGCAGAAATTGACCAATGACACACAGTTTGTCTTATTTCTCTTGTACTATATATTGTTGTTTATGTTAGCCGATTTTTACGATGATATTAAACTTACAATTTTTCAAATATGCATCGATTTTATCATTAGAATGCGCGTAATAACGTTTATCTACTAAGGTGTTACTCTCTTTGCTTATATGTTATTGTCGCTTCTACTAGTAGATCAAATTGAATACAAAGTTAGTACAGGTTGAAAGAAAAAAAAAAAAACACAAATTAATTTTTGTATGGATGCATAGTTGGTAAGTGAAATGATATGGTGGTCGATGGATAAAACCCATGTATGAAACTATGAAAGTAAGCGAAAATGGCTATTTTTTTCATGGTGAAAATAGTGCATTTTAACAACAAATCACACCTTATGATTTTTTGAAAAATTTTAAAAATTTAGATTACACTCTACAAATCTTTTTCAAAAGCTTAAAAGATGAAACAAATGAAAT
>NC_029790.2:122754198-122757469 GCF_000816755.2 Arachis ipaensis
TATAACGTTTTAATGAAGATAAAATTTTTAAAAGTTTAAAAATTAATATTTAATTTATTTTATTTTTTATAATATTTTAATATATTTCAATTGATTATATTTTTGGAGTTAACATCGCATGTTAATAGAAATATTAATATAACAATCCTAGACCAATATGTCAATAACATATATGATACATAGGTAGATTTTAGGGATAAGTACGATTTTGGTTCCTAAAGTTTTGTGACAGAATCGAAATCATCCCTCTTCTAATTTTGGATTTAAAATCGTCCTTAATGTTGCATTTGTATTTAACTTCGTCCTTTGTAATTAAAAATTTTTTTTAATGACAATTCTACCCTTTTCATTTCGCGCAAAACGCTTGATTTCTTCCCTTGGATGAAAAACCCTTAACGTTTATTACAGCACCCTTTATTCACAATGCTTCGTAAACCAAATCCATTACATTATGCCCTAACCTAGAATCGGAGAGGACCGTAGATGTTGATGGACTGAAACTGAAGAGAGGAGGCGAGATCGAGGAACTGGAAGGAATGGACGTGAAAAGTCGCTGAAGCATTACTGATAGGGTTTGCGTAGGTATGATTTTCTTCCTTCTTTTCAGTATGGTAGCTCTCGCTGTAGTGGTTAGTGTCGGGTTAGTTTACTTAGGGTTTGAGGGTCTGTTTATCGTTGGAATGAGACCATATGTGTGGAGAGTAGGGATTAGCATCGGTGTGAAATAGGAAGGTGCGTCTATTTCATATTTTATATTAATGTCTATGTGTTGTTGTACTCTATTTCAGGGTATGGTAGAAGACGATGGGTTATTTTAAAGTGAAGGTCTACCATGGAGGATGGTTTACGTATAAGAACGGTCCATTAGAGTATGTGGGAGGAGAAACAACGGTGATAGAAGAGATTGATGGTGATCGGTGGTCTGTATTTGAAGCGTATGCTGAGCTAAAGCAACTTGGTTACGTGGAGGAGAATATCCCATCGTTGTAGTTCAAGGATCCAGCTGTTGAAGACATGGAGAAAAATCTGAAATTGTTTAAAACTGATGCGGACTCCATTGAGATGTGTCGAATAGCAGAGTTGAGAGACCTTGTAGAGTTGTATGTTGTCCATAAGGTTCAGGACGAAGAGATGTTTCCTGATGATGGCTACATTGATGTTGAGGATAAAAATGGGAGGGGTGACATTAGTGAGGGGCAAAAGCTGGCTCTGTATGGTGGAGTAGATGAGGGGCGAAAGCAATCTGAACCATTTGCTGCTTACTCTGGGGCAGAGGACGACAATGAAGTTGAGTATGATAACTCTAGTGACAGTGACAGTCTCGATTCGGAGTATAATCCATCTGGGGAAGAGGATGATAGTGAAGATGATGTGCACTTTACTGATAGTGATGATGAGTTTGATCCTGAGGTAAGTGGGTTTCAACATGTGAATGTGATGAGTAAAAAATCTAGGGCTGTGAAAAAGAATGCTGGAGCAACTGAGCAGTTTGAAGATGATGAGGGAGGAGACAGTGATGACTTAGATTTCGATCACCAGGTTGGGACTGATGGGTCTGATTCAGAGCATGAGGGTTTCAGATTTCCAGTTCACAAGCTTCAGAAAGATATGAGTCAATACAAATGAGAAGTTGGAGCACCTCACATTTCTCCAAAGAAACTGAAGTTAATGGCAAAGTTGCCTCCAAGAAAATGGGAAATGCTTTAGGAAAAGGAAAATGGGTTATGTTTTATTTTGGGTTATGTTGTATTTTGTGTCATGATTGTATTTTGTGCATGTTGTCTTATTTTGGGTTATGTTTCTGTGAACTTTGCTGGGAAAGTGCAGTGTGACTTGTTAGCTACTTCTTGCTGGGTTATGTTTCTGTGAACTTTGCCTATGAGCATCTATGTGTTGTACTTAGTTGCTGGATTGAACCAGCCAACCCTTTTGAGATTACCTCTGTGTCTGAAATACTTTTTATTATGTATGTTACTATGACATTTACCATGTTCAGCTGAGGTTGTCTTTGATTCAAGTTTGTTATATTGTTAGGAAATTAGTCAGTAATGAAAAATATGTATTTACCAAGCAGAAATTAAACTCACATTACAACAACCAACCATGCATACATAATTGTCATTTATACATGTTGAAAACCAATTCAACAGAACACATTCATACCAGGTACATCATTGTCACCTAATAACTTACCATCAAAATATTTTTCACCAAAACACATTCAACAAAACCAACCCTAAAAGAATTTACCAACAACAACAACAGCATCATACCCAAACACCCTTTTCATACCAGGTTCAATGGAATTACACACTTAGGCCTAGACATAGAAAAATTCTGCAGCAGCAGATACAAGAACCCAGCCCACCCAACAAATCCTAACAGAGCAACGACCATTAACTTCCACTCTGCCGCTTTCGTCCTTGATTTCAGGGAGGCAACCTTCTTCTCCATCCTTGCAATTTCTGAGCTTTTCACCTCTGTCTCTGGCTCTGCCCAACGAAAGAAGTTACAGCCTTCATGCATCTACACATAATCATCGTCTTCACTCTCCAGTCCTCAACCCAAATCAACTCAGAAGAAAAGAAAGAAAAACAAATCCCATAGTAAACACAGCCCTAGAATCTACGCCCATAGTTCTCCTTCGTCCCCGAGGTTCGCAGCACCGGCCTCTCACCATGGGAACAGAGCAGCAACCTACCATGCGAGGAAGATTTGCTTCGAGACGAGATCGAGCTTTCGGCAGCCATGGCGTTCTCCCTCCACGACGTGGGCGACGGTGGTGTCGGCAGCAGTTCCAGATTCAAGCAACTTGCCCTTATTTTTGGGGGTTAACATATACATTTATATTCCTATTCCCTTTATTTTTATATAACTATTCTTCTAACTACCCTAACGATGAAAAGAGCATTTATGTCCGAAAAAAATTTTAAGGGCGAAGTTAAATACAAATGCAACATTAAGGACGATTTTAAATCCAAAATTAGAAGAGGGATGATTTCGATTCTAGCACAAAATTTTAGGGACCAAAATCGTACTTATCCCTATATTTTAGTATAGTTATGTAGCATTGGCGGGAATTAGTCAAATTTTTGTAGTCCATGTCCTTGCAGCTGATACGAGGGGCTCCAAGCTCCCTAGAAGTATCCCTATATAATTTTTGTTTTTCGTGGGCCTTGGCCTCATCCCCAATAAAAAAAATTATTTTCAATTTAATTCATTTAAAATCAAATCAAATTAATTATTTAAAAATATTTTATTCTAAATATAT
>NC_029790.2:122757763-122764143 GCF_000816755.2 Arachis ipaensis
AAATTATCAAATTATTTTTTAATATAACATAATTCTAACTTCTAATTTTACCCCACCCACTATTTTCCCAATCCCAAACCCTGTCTCTGTTTTCAAAAATTTTGAACTTGTTGGATTCCCTGAAGCACCGGAACATCTCTAGCGACATCCTTTCTGCCTCCTTCCACTCCATCGTCATCAAATATCAAGTCTCAAAATCAAGATCATCGAGCACGGCACCTTTAACAAAAACAACGATTTTAATCCCCAACCATTAGCATCATCACGTGACCTCCATCAGCCATGTAGTGGTTTTTTATTGCTTAGTTGGTCTTTCAATTGGTAAGAAAGAGCTTTGAGGCATGGTGGTTCTGGCGGCCGCGACTATGGAAGAAGAGTTGAAGCATTTGGAAACCCAAATCAGAGGAGGATTATGAAGAATAGGGCGAAGGAAAAAACGAGGCCAATAATAAAGAAATTGAAAAAGATGAAATCTTTGAGCTGTGTTCTTTTTCTTTTCTTTCTGGGTATCTTTGATTTTAGAAAAAAAAATTTTCACTTACGCACAATGTTAGACACTCCTTCATCCTTTCTTTACCTAGTGCAAATGAATCAAAGAGGTTTGGACTTTAGATCTGTATTTTATGGTGGAATAATGTTCACTTTTTCCTTGTGAGTAAAGCGAAGTTCGTGTACAAAGATATAGTGTGTGTTTGAATTACAGTTTGCAAATAGAAGTTTGCATAAAATTGATTTTATAAAATTGATTTTGATGATAAGTTAATTTTTTTGGTGACTTGATAATAAGTTAGTTTGGGTTAACGTGATTTATGTTTGACAATCTTTATATCAAAATTGATTATAGTAAAATAAATGTTATTTGGATTATACTACTCAAAATCACTTTTAGATGAAAAATTACTAAAAGAGACATTAATTTTATATACCTGCAAAATCAGAATACTATAAAAAATAATAAAAAATTAGAATATTCAATTTGCTAGTGATTGAAATAAATCTGAATGATTTTGATGAAAAAAATGGAATGAAAAAATTATGAAGAAGTAGGAAGAACCACAAAGTAAAATCATAACATGGAAAACCTACCACTGCTATCTGGTACTGAAGCTAACCAGAGCCTAGGAGAAATTGGGGGAGAGCTGAATATAGGAGGAATAGGAGGCTTTCAACTGGGAACCAATGATGAAAGTTCTGAAAGGTGCAAGAAGAAACAGAAAATCAAATAGCTAGCAAGAAGGACGGAGGTGAGGGATTCTATTGAACCAATCATTGGAGTAAAAAGGAGCTCTGAGCAAAGAGAAAAGGAGACAGACCATGAAGGAACTGGTTATGCAATTGAGGTTTCTGAAGGGCTACAGGGTGCCATCCCAAAAGCGGCACCCCAAGGGCCATGAAGATGCTCATGTGGAATTGTCGGGGTTTGGGAAAACCCCTGACAGTTCTCAACATCAAAGGGATTAATAATTCCCATTCCCCAGAGGTGTTGTTTTTGTGTGAAACTAAACAACAACCCTCATATGTTGAAAGGCAGTTGAGAAATTGTGGTTATCAGGAAATCTTCACTGTGAATCCTAACGGAACGGCTGGTGGACTAGCGCTTGCATGGAAAGAGGGTGTAAAGGTGGAAGTGGTAAAAGCTGAGGAGTTTTTCATCCTTTTTTTCATAGAGGAACAAGAAAGATAGCTGATTTGGGAAGTCTTTGCAGTACATTTACACAGCTCTGATCACATTCGCAAGAACCAATATAAGGTGCTGCTAAATCTTATGGAGAATAGGGGAGAACGACACTTAATAATTGGTGATTTCAATGCAATTTTGTCTAATCAAGAAAAACAGGGAGGAAGGGAGAAATCAACTCAATCAATCCAATCTTTCCAAGACTTTATCAACAGAGGACAATTGATAGATATGAATTTTAATGGTGATAAGTTTACCTGGTGGAACCGAAGTTGTCAAGATAGTGCTATTCGAGAAAGACTAGACCGAGGACTCCTATCTCCTAAACTAAGAGAGGAGTATCCTTGGGCCAATATTACTCACTTAAAAGACACAGAATCAGACCACAGACCGCTCTTGATCTGCACTAACCAGACAACACATAAGGACAAGAGGCGCTTCAGATTTCAAGAGAGATTGTGTGGAATGGCAGAGGTTGATAAAATTGTATCTGAGGCATGGCTGACTTCTTTTCCAGGTTCATCAATGTACCAACTGTTTCAGAAATTAAAGAAGTGCAGACATAAACTGGTTAAATGGCAATCAGCTGGAACAAGTAACTCTAAAAAGAAGATAGACGAGCTGAAAGCACTATTATCAGTGGCCAAGGCAGACCCAACAACAGCAGACAAAAAACAGATTCTATTATTAGAAGATGAACTAGCTGCCGCCCACATTAGTGAGGAACGCTACTGGAAAGAAAAATCAAGAGTGAGATGGGTAAAATGGGGAGATCAAAATACCAAGTTTTTTCATGCAAAAAACCAGTCCAGAAACAGAAGAAACAAGATATGGAAATTAGAGGATGAAGAGGGGAATTGGTGCACCACACCCGAGGCAATTGGCGACAGGGAACAGAGGTTTTTTGTTGATCTATTTGAAAGCAATAATCCAGAAGATCCCTCTCAATTTTTCACCGAACTTAGAGTCAAAGTTTCTTCTGAAATGAATAGGAGTCTAACTAAACCAGTCTCAGATGATGAAATTAAAAGGCTGCATTTTCCATTAATGCAGAAGCCGCCCCAGGAGACGACGGATTCACCGCAAAATTTTATCAGTTCTATTGGGGCAGGATTAGAGGGGATGTATGCAAGGTTGTGAGAAGTTTTTTTAGTGGCAGCAGTATTCTAAATAGATTTAACCACACCCAAATTTGTTTGATACCTAAAGTGACTCAAGCTACTTCTATGAATCAAATTCGACCAATCAGTCTCAGCACAGTCTTCTACAAAATTATCTCGAAAGTTCTAGTTCATCGACTTCAACCTTTTATGAGTATGTTAATAAGCGACAATCAGAGTGCTTTTATTCGGGGAAGACTCATTAGCGACAACATTCTTGTGGCTCATGAATGCATGCATTTTCTAAAGAATAAAACCCATGGGAAAAACGACATGGCGATAAAGGTTGATATGAGTAAGGCATATGATAGGGTGGAATGGAGTTTTGTGTGGTTTATTTTGAAGAAGTTGGGTTTTTGCTCAAAGTGGATTGAATGGATGAAGGCTTGTGTCTCTACTATATCATATTCTGTTATTGTGAATGGTACACCAACTGATTTTTTCAAACCAAGTAGGGGTCTCAGACAAGGAGACCCCCTCTCACCATATCTATTTCTTTTCTGCGCAGAGGGTCTATCCTATCTACTCCACAAAGGAGAACAGAATGACCTCTTTCAAGGACTGCGATTGAACAGTAGATGTTCGACTATTCATCATCTCCTATTTGCCGATGATTCACTCTTATTTTGTAAAGCTACCCAATACAACTGCTCTAATCTATCCCAAATTCTCCAATTATATGGCAGACTAAGTGGACAACAAATTAATTTCTCCAAGTCTGCTGTGTTTTTCAGCAAAAACACCCCTTTACCCATCAGAACTGAACTAGCGGCATCTTTGGAAGTCCCAAATATTGGGATGCAGGATAAATATTTGGGGCTACCCTCCATAGTACACAGATCCAAAAAAGAAATATTTGCTTTTATAAAAGAGAAGGTGGCGAAGAAGCTCTTGCATTGGAAGAAATCATTTCTATCTGCTAGTGGAAGGGAGGTGTTGATCAAAGCAGTGGGTTCAGCTATACCAATTTATACTTTGGGCTGTTTCAAACTCCCAGATACCCTCTTGGATGAACTGCACCGAATGATGATGCAATTTTGGTGGGGACAGAAACATAATGAAAAGAAGATGCAATGGATCGGTTGGGACACTATGACCAGAGAAAAAAATTTCAGGGGTATGGAGTTTAAGGACCTAAAGGCATTCAATCTAGCCATGTTAGCTAAACAAGGACGGAGGCTGATGACTATACCACATTCTCTTTTCTACAAATTTTCAAGAATAAGTACTTCAAATACAGATCCTATCTAGAAGCCAAACCAGGAAATTGACCATCCTGGGCTTGGCAGAGTCTTTTGGAAGGAAGAAAAATTTTGGAGAAAGGAGTTAAGTGCAAAGTTTCAATTCAGGGATCTTTCAGAATCAGAGAAGACCCATAGTTTGGGGACCAACCACCATTTTGCATTGCAGTTAATGAATGCAGAGATGAATCGCTTACCTAGGTTAGACAGCTAATCACAACCGAGGGAGAATGGAATCAAAAACTCCTTATGGAAGCCTTCCCACTAGACACAGCTCAGCAAATTCAACAAATTCCTATCACAGAAGAGGAATACTCGATTATATGGTGCAATAACAACTCAGGAGAGTACTCGGTAAAATCTGGGTATAGTATAGGATACCAATTCTTTCACCCTCCAGTGAATTCACTCCATCCCCGATATGGAGACTCAGAAATGTGGAAGACCTTATGGAAAATGAGAGTAATACCAAAGATTAAATTATTTGCTTGGAGATTAGCCCATGAAGGTATTGCAGTTAAAGCAAAATTGAAAGAGAAATTACCACATGTTAGCAGCCTTTGTCCCCGCTGTCAATCGGCGCCGGAGACACCGATGCATGCCATTGTCTTCTGCCCAGAAGTTCTTCAAATTTGGAACAGCTCCCCAGTAGCTAGCATTATTTCCCGCGACCCTAACCTAAAAGCTTGGGATTGGTGGAGTCAATTCATGGAAGCTGAGAAATCCAAACCCAATTTCAGAATCAAAAGTGCTCAGGTGGCTTATCTTCTGTGGCAAATTTGGTTGGCGCGGAACGCTTTAATCTTCGAGGACCAACGCCAGGAATCTGGAGAAATTCTGTCTCAGGCGATATTGTTGGAGGAGGAATACCGGCGACATCATTTTCTCAGACAACCTTTTCTATGAACAGTAGTAACTAGCACTTTGGAACTTCTTTCTTTCTTAATTGTTTTCTTTCTCTCCTTTACCCATTAGATAATTTTTATTTAACATCTCGATTGGAAAATTTCTTTGTCTTGACATAATGTACTCCAGGAGAACATAATGTACTCCAGGTATAAATTTCTTTTAAGCAATAAAAAATATATCTTTGAAAAAAAGAAGAAGGAAGAACTACAAAGAACGACTGTGAAGATAATAGTTACTAGTATCATTCTTATAGGAGAAAATGAAGGGCAGGGTTGGTAAGAAAGAAATAAATTTTTTACCTGATTTTCTAATGATAATCAACAGCCATGAACGTGAAACGCAGAAGTTACAAATTTTAGCTTCTTCTGAATGTGGGTTCAGAGGCAGAATCAATTCTGCGTTCAGAAACATAAAAATTGCCAAACATCAAAGTAAAACTTTCAAGAACCTCAAACGGGCTTCTCTCCTTCCCAACGTGTTTACCAAACACACCCATAATGTTGAAGCCTTATGTATCCAATTATATTATAGTGATGATAGTGGTGGTGGTGATGATGATGGCAGTAGTGATGATGGATGATGGTAGTTGAGGATGAAAGTGGTGGTAGAATTTGGGATTGAGAGAGTGGTGGTGTGGAATAAAATTAGAGGTTAGAGTTAAATTATAGGGTAAAGTATACTTTTTGTCTTTAAAATTTGGCAAAGGTTTCAAAAATACTCATAAGTTCTATTTTATTTCAATTTTGTTCCAAAAATTTTCGATTTGCATCAAACATACCATCGACAGTTAAATTTTCAAAAAATTTAAGACCAATATAACAATAATGCATGAAAATTATGCTTGATTTGCTTGTGTTGATGGGGTTGTTCGTATGAAATTGTTGTTGAATCGGTTTTAAATTTTTTGAAAAATTAACCGTCAGGAATATATTTGATGCAAATGAAAACTTCTGAAACAAAATTGAAACAAAATAAAACTTAGGGTTATTTTTAAAATTTTTGTCAAACTTCAGGAACAAAAAATATACTTTATTCTAAATTATATTAGAAGGTAGTTTAGATATTTTATTTAATTCTTTAGGGTTCAAATAATTTTGTCAGCAAAAATTTATTTTTCATAAATATAACTTTAATTTCTATTTTTTATTAGTAAAAATATCAGCATTCTAATCTTTCATAATCATAATCAGAAATGACTATTTATTCAAACATATTATTAGTTTCTTTTTCCTCTTCTCTTACTCTACCTCTCCCATCTCTTTATCAATTTTTCGTTTTTCTTATTTCTTTTGAAATAATTGAGTAACTCACCCATAATTTATAAAAAATAAACTATCAATATGATATTTAAAAATTTATATTGATAACAAAATAACCCAAAAAAATAAGAAT
>NC_029790.2:122764168-122766090 GCF_000816755.2 Arachis ipaensis
CTTTTAAAAAGAAATATTCTTTTGTACTTAGCAAATAATTTACATATTTGATTTAAATTTTTACGAGAATACTTGGATAATTATTTAGAATTGACATAAAGAAACAGAACAAATGTTAGTAATTTTTTTTTTTAAATCCAGCCATTCACAAAAAATAAAATAAAATAAAATAGTTTCGTTGTGATAAAATCACCAAATGTAAAAAATAAAAAAAAAATAGTTCATCCTTCAATGGAATACTGCACTCCTTATTCTTAACTCTCCAATCATATATTTTATGAGTACTTTGATTTAAAATTTAGAGTATAAAGTTTACAATTTAGAATGTAAATTTATCATATTTTATTTTTTATTTTTTGTTTTTTTATTTTTACGTTTAGTAACAAGTTTATTTTGAGAGAAGAGTGAACTATCAATTCGATTCTATACATTTTTAGAATGACAACCTGACTTCTCAAGATAAAAATGATCCACTTCAGTCCATATCCTCTACTTTCTTGACACAACGCGTTTTTTGTGGGTGTTTTCCGTCAACTCTGAAAGAAAAACGCTGATGTGTTAGGTTCAAAAATAGACAGGAACCTAATTGTCTCTAAATTTAAATTGGTTAGAGATTTATTTGTTCTTATATATTGTTTAGAAAAAAGAATATTAATATAATAAATAAAAAATAATTTGAAAAAGATATTGTTTAAAGAATAAAGACAAATAAATCCCTAACCAATTTGAATTTAAAGACAATTAAGTTCAGAGTTGACGGAAAAACACCTTACCATATTGTACTATGGAAGTAGAGGATAGAGACCAAAATAAATCATTTTTATCTTAAAAAATCGTGTTGTTATTATAAAAAATGGATAGGAATCAAGTTGGTAATTCACTCTAAAGAGGTACGCTCTTTTTTTTTCTTCATAACATTAACCTTATTAGTATTTAAAACTAAAAGTATCTTTTTTAATAATGGTAAAAAATCATATAAAGTTGTCTTAAATTTTTTTTTACAATATATATTTAATATTTAATTTTTTTTCTATATTTTTAAATTTCTTAAAAATATATTTGTGATAGATATTTTTTAAAATTATTTTTATCAAAATTAAAGCTTAAAGTTGTCTATAAAATTTATCTTCTAGACACTTGGGAACTGGGATACGAATTTCATCAAAAGTCCCAAAATTGAAAAAATTGTATAGCCTTAGTCCACTCCTCGGCCTCCTTTCTGCTAGTTTCATAGGTGCCATGTCGAATTAGGCACCACAAGCTGAATTGGCATTTGGAAGTTGTTGAACCAATTTAAATCTTGTTTCACTTTATAATCTTAAATTCAGTAACATCTCAACTAGGGTTATAAACAGGACAAAAACGGTTACAATCTAAATATTATTACCACGTGATATAACCGTTGCAATAGTATTTAGAGTGATTAGGGGTGACAAAGCGGATCGGTCCGTCCCAACTCGTTCCGTCCCGCCTGAGTCTGTCCTATAAATGGGGCGGACCGGTCCGTCCTGCCAAATAAAATGGGTTCAAAATGCTAGTTCATCTTGTTTTATGGCGAATTGGCGGCGGGCTAGTCTACTTGATTTTTTTTAAATAAAATTCATTAAAATTAACTAAAAAATAATAATTAAAAAATCAAATACAAATAAAAAATAGTCAAATTATAATATAATTTTATTATTATTTTTTTAATTTTTAACTTCAATAAAATTGTTCAAAATAATATTTGTCAATAGAACTATCTTTATTTTAAAAAACAAGTCACATAATTCGAACAAATATACGAAATTGTAAAATAAAATAAATAAAATTAATAACTAAAAAAAGAATAAAAATAAAAACAAAAAAAGTGTTTGAAAATTTTGTAATTATTAATTTTATAATAGTAATCACTCTTTTATTTAATAAAAAAAAATTTTCGG
>NC_029790.2:122766119-122774878 GCF_000816755.2 Arachis ipaensis
TGGCCCGCCCCGCCCCACCAATTTGAAAATTTTTTTTAATTTGGCGGACTCCAAATCTTAATCAGACCTGCCTTTTTAGCGGATTTAGTAGATTGGCCCGACGGATTCAACCCGTTTTACCACCCCTAAACGTAATATTGGCGTGTCAATTCTTTTTTTTTGGGTGACTTTTGGCGTGTCAATTCATCACTTCATTTGTTAAATTATTGACGAAAAGAGGTTGAGAAATTATTATAATATCTAAAAATCAAATTGAGAGACAATAATAATGCAATTAACATCTGAAAAATTGAATCCATGTACGATGTGAATCTCAGAATCATTTTTTGGAAATTTAGTCATTTTTAGTTTTTTACCAAGCAATATAACCTTATGTATTTTAGTAATTTACTTAATTTATGAGATACAAGATAGATACTCACTTATAGTTATATTTTTATATAAAATTAATATTTCAAAATTTTTAAACTACAATTTTGTCAGAAAGACCTCAAATTATGTAGGTATTCTCCATTGTTATGAAACAATTGCATACAACTATATAAGCTTTCACCGACTGTTGTATATAATTTTAGTTTTGTGATTTTTGTCCCTTTAACCCACCATCCTTGGTCTGTTGCTCTTTGTCATCGTCTATTTCATTAGTCACGTGTCCTCCCCCTTCGCCGTTAACATCCTCGTCGCCTCGGCCTTCCCTCATTTTGCCGCCGTCCCTTTGTCCAGATCCGCGCCGCCTAAATCCGTACTCTCAGAGCACTGTAAAGCACTCATTTAATCCTTCCATGTGAAAGTAGAACAACCACTCTGGATGACGGACTTTTCCACTGGCTCTGACTCATCCTGCAATGGCGGCATAACCGTGGAAGAGTGCCAGGGCATGATTCAAAGGAGCCTCAAATGTTAAACACCTCAATTCCTTCCCTCTTATATTTTAGCTTTAGTGCTTCTTACGCTTTTTTCCATTAACGGTTTGGTGAAGTCAATTTCGTATGAATAATAAGCATTCATTTTTTGGGATTAGAAAGAAAACAATATCATCTGATTTATTTTTTTGCCAGCTCCAGTGGTCAGATTTTTGAGGGAACATTTGGAGAAAGCTGGGTGTGGTGTGGGCGATAATTTCTTCAAAGCTGTCAATTGCGAGACGCAAACAGCCGGCGGTTACACTCAGGGAAAAGGGGTATTTATCTCCTTCATCTTTTAGTACCTTTGATAAGAGTTCAACTGTTAAATGCTCAAAATTGCGATGAAAAAAAACAATGTCATTTCCATGATAGCTGTGAATGATGAAGAAGTCGTTTAGTGGAAACTAGACTACGGCTATTTTGATTTCATGGAAACTTAGATATTAACTTGAATCGCCCCAAATTTGAGAGACCAATTTGAACATTTATTTTCTGAATTTTCTTACTAGTTGAGAACTGCATTTTAAATTTTTAGTTTGGCCAACACATTGAAACTTTCCTTTAACATATACTGGCTAGATTTTCTTTTTCGTTTTTTCTCTTTTTTTTTTTTTTGTTTGGGTGTGTAACTAGATCATTTTTTCATTAGCAATCATGTAAGCTCAATTGTAATTAATTTTGTAGTAGGAGTACATAAGGAGTACATAAGGTGTAACCACTTAACAAACATTTTTTTAGGTTTTCATTTTGAAAATTTTTTAAAGAATATGAAGAGCTCACTTTCCTTCTCTCAACCTTCACTCTTCCTCTCTCTTTGATTCATCAAACCATCAACATCACAGATTGAATAGCTTTAGATTTTCTTCAGGGTACATAATTGTTTAATCTACTCATTTTCTTAACAAGTTGATTCAAAACACACTTAAGGAAGAAAATAGATGTTCATTATAATCATAGTATACCTTATTATTGATGTAAATATTGTGCTCATTCATTTTCTTAATCCTATATTTATATTTTATTGCAAAAAGTTTACATAGCTTGTACCGCCCCAGAATAAGAGAGCATAATTGTGTTAGGCATCAATAGCCAACACAAAACCTTGTTGAATATTATGGTATGGATCAAAGATTAGAAAGAAATCATGCTACTGGGACAAAGCTTCATTGTTGTTATTGTTGTTGTTGGTTGCTTGATAGTTTGATTATAAGAAGAGGTCTCCAATTTCTCCATTTTCTAAGGCAATTGAAGTTTGCCTTTTACTAATATTAAGTTTCTTCATTCAATTTCCCTTTTCCCAGATAGTGCTGTGCAGCAATCAAATAAGCTCTGAAGATGAGGTTAACCAAGTTCTGATTCATGAACTAATTCATGCATTTGATGACTGTCGTGCTGCCAACTTGGATTGGTCTAACTGTGCTCACCATGCTTGTAGTGAGGTTATAATCTAACTATCTGCTAAATAATCTGTATTTAGTTTAATGGATTTTTAATATCCCAGTCTCCTTTAATCAATATGTCTCTGGTTATGAGAAACAGATAAGAGCTGGTCATCTAAGTGGTGATTGTCATTTCAAACGGGAACTTCTACGAGGTTTTATGGGTATACGAAGGCATGAACCGGTATGCTCTGTTTCTTTTCTTTTTTCATTAATTCAAACATTTATCTTAGTTGAATCTTTTCTAACATAAACATGAACTTCAGAAGCTTTTCACTGGTAGAGTGTAATATTTGATAGACTTAAACTGGAGTAGTTTGTTCTAGATCAGTAGTGAAATTAAAGCTCAGAATACTTGAGAAACGTTTTAATTATATGCTTCCCATGGTGGAGTCTACAGATATCATACACTGGAAGATAATTCTCAGTCCCCTTAGTAGTATCTTGAGACATTTTTTTGTCACTAATTAGTACATATAGTTTATACTTTATTGTTTTAAAATTAGAAAATAGCAATCTAAATTCTCCAGAATCGTCTGGCAGCTGGAATCATCTATATCTGATGACATGACAAGAATTTATGCACAAAGGTGGCTTTTTCCTAAACTGATTGAAGTCGGGTTTGTTGTTAAGTTGTTTAGTAAGTTAAAATGTAATAGGTAATTCAATGTTAGTGTGTTTATATAGTTTATGTCCCTAATCATAGGACTTCATTGAAGATAAAGACAAGTAGGAAACTAAAAGAAATATATGCTTTTTTCCCTGCTGATTACTAAGTAATCACTTGAAAATTTAAATTTTCTCTAGTGTCCGGCATCTATTGCTGAATCTTAGATTGCCATCTTGAATCCCATTCATCAAACTGTTTGGCTGAAGAGCAAGATCAGATCTTATATACCTACATAAAATTTTTTATAAATGGAGTTTAACTGTTCTTTATGGCATCTACTAAACATCTCCATTGCATCTTTTCTGCATTTATGTAGAAAAGCTGAATGTAAATTGATTTTCCCATTTGAAGAATATGTAGTGATTACTGCAAATTATTCTATTCTTTTGAGACAATGGTGATCTTTGGTCTATAAATTATGAGCTACTGTTATTCTTGTGCCCAAAGTAGAAATGGATTCAAACACACGCAAATATTCTATAAAAGTTAAAATTATTCATGAAAACAAAATTAAACTGCTAAACAAACACCAACAGCAGTTTAGTTGAGTGGTAGATAAGCTCATTGGTCTCTGATCTCGAGTTTGAGCCTTGGAGATGGAAAAAGCAATAATGAGACCAGCATAGTTCTTGAGCCAAAATAGTCAAATCCCAAAAGAAAAAATTGCTACACCACCTTTAAAACATTTTCCTTTATATCTGATTCCTCCACTGATGGAGTTAAGAACTGTATTTTCTATTTTCTAAAGTTCATTAAAATGACAAACTACATTGTTGCATAACTTATATATAAGGTTTATCCATTGTCTTTGCTCCCTTGCTCCTTAAATGACTTACCCTTGCTGTTAAATGAAAGCACAGAATATATTATTATTATTATTATTATTATTATTATTATTATTTATACATTTTGCTTACTGTAACGTATTCAATGCTGAATAATTGGAATGAAATTTGAAGAAATGTATCAGAAGAAGAGTTCTGAAGTCATTATCAGGAAATCCCTATTGTTCTGAAGAAGCTGCCAAGGAAGCTATGGAAGCTGTGTGGGACTTTTGTTACAATGATAAGGAGCCATTTAACAGTGCTTCGTAAGGAAAACTTCCACTTTTCTGCTAGGAACTTTTGAGGTGACCACAAATGTGATTTGAATTCTAGAATTAAAAAATTTTTACATTTAGCGAAAAATTTATATATGTTGTAAATCCACATGGAATAATTGAGATATCTACACAAGCTTATGCACTAAATTACCGCATTTCAGTTCAAATTTTCTTTGTTGATCGAGCATGCTAAGGTTTTATTTCTATTGATGATTAAAATTTATGAAGATCTTTTATCCATTTCTTTAATTTTTTTTTCCGAAGAAAACCTGTATGAATCTTAAACATACCTATGTTAAATTGTTAATGAAGCTTTTTTTAACTTCTGTACATTGAGTATTTAGTCTGATATTCAAGGGTCGAATGTTAAAAATAGGATGCCGATTTGTTTTGTTTTGTTTTGTTTTGTTTTGTTTTGTTTTTTGTTTTTGTTTTTGTTTTTGTTTTGTTTTTTTTTTTTTTTTTTTTTTTTTTTTTTTTTTTTTTTTACGTCTCATTTTAGTTAATTATAGCCCCTAAAATTGAAAGTTTTTTTTAGGTTATTCAAGCTAATTTTTACAAACAAATATCACCCACGGAAAACTTACATCACCCGTTACAATTCGAGAAAGCTATACACCTTAATCTGAAAGAACGAGAGTCAGCACCCCACCCCAAGGAAAACTTACATCACCCGTTACAATTCGAGAAACTAAAATATTAATTTCATAACCTTGGAAATTAAAATAGTTTCAGCATGTTTCAAAGAACAAAGATCATAACTTTGGAACTGACTGGCAGAGGTTAATTTGATTCAAAGAACAGCAAAAACAAAGTTGCTGATCTCTTACTAGCTAGCTCAAAAGATTCTAAAGAGATAACATCTCAATATATACAGATTAAAGAGAAAAAGTTTGAGTGCTTTTTTTTTTTTTTTTTGGTCAAGAAAAAGTTTGAGTGCTATGTGTCAAGTAGTGGATGATGGTACAAAAGAGAATCTATGTACATATCCATGTAATGTACATGTACATATATGTCAATGACGACATGCATTTTATCCTATCATATCTGTCATGCATTACATTAGAGTTTTTCTTTTCATATGCAAGAACCACCCATTGGAACTTATGTGGAGATAACATTTTGAGTTTATAAAGTTGTAAAAATATCAGTTTGACTTTTTAAACCAAAAGATAATCTTTTAAATTTTCACATTTAAATAGTACTAGTCTTATGACACTTAATTTTGGTTTCCCAATTTATCTCTCAATCCGGTAAGTCAATGACTAATCTGTCGTGGATCGGAACTCAATTTAAGAGTTTGCCGATTCGAATTTCTGACACTTACACTTAAGTGGACTAGTAAACAAACCACTAGACCAACGTAACTTAATTACGACAACACTTAATTCTCTTGTAATATTATCCTTCACAAGGAAGAACTTTTAATTTTGTAGTTACCATTATTATTCCCAGATTTTTTGACATGCCTGAATTACTCTTGAATGTCTCTATTTTTAAGGCTATGGACCACGTGATTAAATCTATATTAACATTGATGTTAGCCTTTCTGAAAAGTTGGTGGCTCTTTAGTCTTTAGGACAGAAAGAAACAAAAAGAGATACCAACCCCAAAAAACATGTCACGCACACAGCACCAAACCGACACTACTATTCTCACCTCAGCGGGAGCCACATTCACCTTTGGGATCTAAGTTATAAAAACCAAGCATTATGGTTATGGATTCTTCCTAAGAGTTGAAGGACAGGGATATAGTATTATGGAGAAAAGGCTTTAACATGAAGTCCGCGCGGTTACTTAGAGTAATTGTTTTCTTCATGTTGCTAAGCCAATATTTAACATTTTCAGCCAGACCTAACCCTCCAGGTAGTTTACTTGTGTGTTTATTTCTAGTTTGGTTTCATTGGGTTCAAGATTTGTGTATGAAAATTGCAGGATCAGAGGGACTCAATGGACATGAAAGGCGAAAGCAGGGTCCTAATTGGTGGTCTGATGAGGATTATTCTCTACCTCGAAGACGGAGGCCTGTGCATAATAAGTTAGACCCTTGATTAATGATGTTCATAGTTCTTTCAGCATTTTGATCAAACGTAACATATAGTAGTTCGAATCCCTTTCACTTTATGATCAATTAATGTTTCAATGTTTGTATTTTTACCTTAAATTGTGCCATCACAATTAATGCAATTGCCGCTCACTTTATTTGAAGACCTACTTATTACTTCAACATACTATTGAAAATTTCTATAAATGATAAAAGGAGTTAGTTAGAGGTCAGTTAAGAAGCTATATATGTTTGTTATATCAGTTAGTCTTTCATGATTTAGGATGTAACACGGTTAGTATATAAGCCTTACTGTGATATATGTGTATGTACATTTTACATGAGATTCCATCACAACACTAGTGCTCTGTTTCTGTTTCTGCTTTCAGCTTCCTTAACATGAATATACGCCCCAAACTGTTTTTTGGGTAGGGCATCACCCCATTTTTAAGTATAAAAATAACATATTTCTAGTTTAAAATACAAAGTCAAGTACCGTAATTTTCCTATACTATATTAAATTGAATTTTGTATAGTTAGCAGTTACTCTGAAATACAAGGATGTATATATATCATATTCTGAAGTGACTATAGTATGTATCTTATTACAAGTAATTATTGGCTGGATTTTACGCTTTGAAATATGGAACCTAAACCCTATACTGGGTTAATATTCGTCTCTAATAACTTTGGTTCATTATTTTAAGCAGCAATATTCTCAATTTATATGGATGCCTGCTTCTAAATTTAGTGCATTTTAATATAGTCCATGTTTAATTTTAGCAACATGTGAAAAAAGAGGAAACTAAATTCCGTACTTGGTCAACTTGTATACCGAACCAGCATATAGAGGAGACAAGAAAGCAACAACGAAAGTACACAGAAAGCACCAAATCGGTCAGAAACCAAAAGCAACATACTTGAAGAATAATATAAAAACCAAATTTGAGACAAAAACAACGACAACAATAAGTTAATAACATAGATATGTAGATCAAATCTAAAGAAGAGAGAGAGACAAAAAAGCAATAATAAATAATTATTGAATAAAAGTTGAAATGCTTAGCAATTATTATTAGCTAGAACCCAAAATAAAGCTATGGAAGGGTCTCTTCCATCCCAATGCATATTATCTGAATGATCAATAGAGAAAGTAGTGCTGCGCATGCAATGCAAACGAGGGTTTTCCGCAGCAGCTTCTAGATATAATGTCGCAAAAGGCATAGGCATGTTTTGTTTCAGTCACTTTCCACATATTAAATTCTTCACTTCAATCATCTATATTGTGGGTTGGACCATCTTGTGATAGGAAGATTTTCTTTTTCTATTGATTCGAATAATGAGAAAGCCTAGGAACCAACTCTTTTAAACAACAACATTTAATATTTATCAATTTTAAATTATTTTTTAAAATCAAAATTTGATATTAATTACGTTTTTGAATAATAAGAATTTAGTAAATTAACCGCTTTTTAAACACAGTGTCGTCAATCTTTTTTCTCATAGTGTCGTCAATCTTTTCTCTCATAGTGTCGGCCTTCTCTCTCATGCAGACCGCCACATCGCTGCCTTTGTAGTGTGCCATTATTCTTGTCGTTGGTGTAGGGACAAAAAACATTCAATCATAATAAAAAAATATCTATTTTTAAATAAAAGAAACATCCAATCTCGAATAAAAAGAACATCCAATTTCGTATGAAATCGTTTACTAAGTTCATGAACCCCAAAATAGAGATGAAACATCCAGTAAATCGAAAAAACAACATCCACTAATCTTTGGAAGATGGGACGTGACTCGACAGCGTGATAAAAGAGGAGGAGGAGACAAGACACGATGGAGGAGGAGGAAGAGATGCGATGTCACAGCGGAGACAGTTGAGATGCGACGTGACGAAAGAGGCAAACGGCATGGTGCAACGACACGGTGGCGTACGACTTGACGTGACTTCTCAACCGTGGTGGGCGGTGTTCTCGCAGCAGAAGCAACACGGCATGATGGGCTCGTTCATGGCAGCGTTGGAGGAGGCGACAGTGACGCGGACGTAGTCTGTGACGGAAGTTGATAGCGCGGGTGACGGCGTGCAGAGTAGAAGAGTGAGGCGGCTGCATGCTTTTTTTGAAACTAAGGTTAAAAAGAGTATAAATAGAGTGGATTTTTTGTTTGATTTAGTGCACTTTAGATTCAGTCCAATAAAAATTGGCAAGAGTTGGCTGGATCCCCTTTTAGTTATCTAGAGGAATTATTCGAATAAATAACTCCACTAATAGACATAAATGTTTGGCTACAGTAGCTATATAAATTTGATAACATCTAAAAATTGTTGCTAAAGTTAAAGTAATATTTTTTTAATATTTAAAAATACTTTTAATTTAAAAAAAATTATTTTTAATAATTTAGCAACCATAATAAAATATGTTTGTATTAAAAGAAAATGTTTTAATTTGGATTTCAAAGCATCATTATTTACCTTACTTGTTTCTAACGAAAAGAGTGTATTAATATGTTAGTATCGTCGTCCACATGTACAAAGTTAAATTTAAAATAATGCTTTGAAATCCAAATTAAAATATTTTCTTTTAATACAAAGATATTTTTTTA
>NC_029790.2:122774890-122779301 GCF_000816755.2 Arachis ipaensis
TTACTTTTTTAAAAAAACTTGCCTTGTACCTCTATTTATTTTTATAATTAATTAAGTATTATCCAAGAATTTTGGTAGATAGCGGCAGTTTTTTACTGCTGTCAAACAAATAATGCCGGTTCGATCATTTCAAATAAAACGTTACTAAATTTTTAGCGGTAGATTTTTAAAACTGTCAGAATAATTATTGCAAATTAAAATTTTGCTACGAATTAATTTTGTGGTGAAAATGAAACTGATTATTCTTTAGCGATGGTTTAGAAACCGCCACAATTATTTGGACAAACAAATTGTCAAATTTAGTGTTTATTTTGAGGTTGGAAAATGCTGCCAAATCTTTTTTTTATTATTTTTTTAGTTCACTTGCTTTTTATTGTAGGTTAGCATCAATATTGTGTAATTTTTTATGTTAGTTAAATTTATTGAAAGTTAATTAAAATAAGTAACATTCAAAATATATATATATATATATCTCAAAATTGCATCATTGCTTATGAACTAGAAACAATTAATGTTAGATAAATAAATAGGAAACACTAAAACAAATAAAATTCTATAGTATCTATTTCAATTGATTCAAACTCTTGATTTTTCTTGTAGGTCATAATTGCTAAAAAAGATGGTCTTGCACGCGATAAAGTCGGTGCCCTTCCCAATGAAACCATTTCTGCAGCAACGTCAGGTGGTAAAGTATCTCCTTATCTTTTGATTAGATATCTCAAAAGATTCTCCATTATCGCCTGTCTCTTCACCTTTTCTTTTGTTGTGTCTGCTTTTAATTCTGTAATCATCTTCTAATACTCCTCAATTTACACACTAGAGTCTGACTATTGTGCAGTATTACCAAAAAACTGACATGGTCTAATACCTACACCACAAACTCGTCCTGGATGCTCCTTTCCAAGAACTTGTGCAAGTGAATCATTTTGTGAAAATTCTTGGAGGATTCATCCACCACAAGAAAAACGCTGAGTATCGTCAGATTTACCGTCGTCCTGGAGGTGAAGATATAAACTGCGCCAGAAATTGTTTACTGGCAGATTTTTTCGTTCGACGCTAATTACCGGCGAATTTTCCGTTGGTATTTTCAATGAATTTGTCGAGACAGAGTTGATGATTACCATCGGATTAATCCGATGGTAACTTTGGTGGCATTTCACGTGTAAATTTGACGGTATTATTTTTATTTTTTTATTTTTTTGCACAGTTAAGCCACAAGTAGTAGATGAATTAGAACTCTTGTTAACAAAATTGTTAGCAGAAATTAACAAATTATTTTATTAAAAAATAGTTTGAAAACAATAAAATATTACAGAAGTAGAATACAACGAAGTAGACAAAAAAAAAATAAAACCCTAATTCCTACAGATCCCGATAATCGTCGTTGTTATGGTCCCCCTGCTGAGGCGACGGTGTAGGTGCTAACATTGGAGCTCCACCAGCATCGTTGCCATTGCCTCCAATGCCGCTGGCTCCAGCACGCATCTACTGGTTGTACTGCTCCATCTGCTCTCGCAACCAATCGGGCTGCTCTAACTTCTCCATCAAGTCCGAGCTGATTACAACAGCTCCTCCCACGCGTGCAAGAAGGTCATTGTACCTTTTCTCAGACTGCTCTGTTTGCTGGTGAAGCTCCTGTGTCAGCTTCTGCACTTCCTCCCTCAAGTCAACAACTTCCTGGGGATCGTCGGGGCTGGTGGCAGAGGCAGAGAAAGGCGCCAACGCAGAGGCTCAGAGGCCATTAGCGAAGAACGACCCTAACCCGAAGCGGCGATTCTTGTGGGGGTTTAGAGGCTGTCTCGCATCAAACCTATTATGATCTACCACTGAGGTTTCAGAGCCAGCTTCGTCGTCCCCACTAGGCGGCTGAGATTGCTGGGTCATGGCCTCCAACGTCTGTGTGTACTCCTCCTGTGTCCCACACGTCATGCTTAGGATAACAGTTAAATAAATGACTTAAAACCAAATAAATTTGAAATAATGGATTAATTTAAACTCACATAATGGACCGCTAACCGCTCGTCATCAAATCTCTCCTTATTGGCTTTCAAAATATGGGTATACTTAAAGGTCTCAATTCACAATTGTTTCGTACAGATATACCAAAATTGTTTTTTAATAATTCTAAATTTAGCACCATAAATACAAAAAGAGAAGTAGAAAAGTTTTAAACAATACTTACAGCAACAACACACACATCGTTATGTATATATGAGCCATCCTTCTTTTTATGAACCACGTTCCATATCTCTCTTCTACTAAAACGTTTCTCTATAATTGATCTTATAACACATTGATATTGACACAAATATATAACTAGCAAATAAATATTAAAAAATTTAAAAATATATGAAACAAAATATAAATCGATTACCTTTTCATCTCTTCATCTTGCCAATGTTTTGGAACCCTCAGTATATGTGTAAGTTTGCTTCGAATGATTTAAAGTATTTTGTCTACACTTCTCCTATAAAAAAAAGAGACAAATACAAATTATCGTAGTTTGAATCAAGAAAACTTAAGGAATTTTTTATGTAGGCATATTTGATTTAGGGAAAAGAAATATAAAGTAAAGATATTTTGGGATTTTGCTACTGTTAGAGTCAATTAAGCATCTTAAGAAGTAATTCAAAGGATATAAAAATAGATAAAATGAAATATTAATTCATTATTTGTTATCTTTATGTCGTCTTTCAACCGATATTAAAAAATTATTTTCAGTGATTTGCATCTATTCGTGATAGGTGACGCTTAATATTTTTCTTAAAAGTCTTTGTCTAATCATAAAATTTATAAAACAACTTGGATCTTGTAACCTTCTCTTTTTTCTATCTTTTACATAATTCTCTATTTTAATGTGATTTTGAAAATAAGAAAAATAAAAAAATTAATCACAATAAAATGTTAATCAAACTTAAACATGTGAAATAGAAAATACAAAAATTCAAGAAGCTAATCAAATTGCCTTAAACTAAAAAAAATAAAAAACTTATACCTTAACCATGTTATATGCATCATCTTTGATAGCCATATTCATTGTCCTCCAACTCTCTTTACAAATAAAAATTTATTGAAAGTCAACATCTAAACTCTTCAAAAACCCATTTAATAAGCTAATCGCCTGATTAATTGGTTAAAACTCTGTTAAATCGAAATATGATCTTTCTACCAAACAAAAGTGCTACTCGTTGAAGACTCATATCTCTTGTCACACCATCCTCTAAGAAAGAAAAAATAAAATTTTGTGTGATTATCATTATACAAAAAGAAAATAAAATACAACGACATAACAATTTAAAGTATCTAAGATAGGAGAAAAAATTATACCAATGATATTAACAGTCTAATAATCAGTATCTTTGCGATGTTGGTATTATTACAACCGTCGGGTTCTTGGGCGGCAAATAAGTCGTGACATGGTCATCGAACAATTCAACCTCATTCGTCTTTGGGTCGTAATCTTCATCCTCCGAATATATATCGGCAACTTTATAGCATATGTGGTGCTGGAGCTTGAGGGTTATCACTGTGATTTGACAGAACCAGTGTTTCATTGCGCGGTGAACAAAATGATCCGATATTAATACGAAATGTTTGAACACTATTAATACAAAAATAAATGAGCTCTAGTACGTAGTTGTTCACTTGATATATTAGTTCCCTTAGATGTTGTTTCATTCTGCAGGTAAAATGAAATCATTTAAAAAAATATTAAAATTAGAATTGAGTATAGAAATTAATAATTTATACGTAGTTTTAATACAAATTTATGTAATTAATGTGAACGAAAATCATTCACCAAACTAGCTTGAATTTGGAGATTAGTTCTGGCTACACTTATGTTGTACCCAAGTTTTTTAGGCATTTTTGTTAAACTTTGACATGAAATAAAGTTATTAAACAAATATTAGTAACTCGAAATTTTCAAGGAATAATGCAATAAAATCAGTCAGTATTCATAAAACTATAAGGATAAAATTCATTTCAAGTACAAAAAGAATGGCATTAAAATAAACATGTAAGAAAACATGAAAAATATGAAACAATGTGATTTAGATCTCCGACTTGAAACTCTGAGTACCAATCAGCACATATATATCCAACTTATATGTTAGAAAACTAAATAAAAGCTAAGTGGTACATATATATCACAAGAAATTAATTGCCATAGCCACCAGAAAGTTTTTAATTCCTAATGGATGCATTATATATCCACATTGGGACCAAATTAAAGGTGCTTCTAATAGTAATCTAAATTAAATATCATGAACAACTAATAAGGATAAAAAAATTCAGAGAGTTTAACAAGCTCTATTACATTGTGTGAAATATTTTACAAAGATCAGATTATTACACAAACATCTATGAGCACAAATCTAATAAAAATTGTGAGGAGCACTTCTTGTAAGTT
>NC_029790.2:122779451-122782333 GCF_000816755.2 Arachis ipaensis
AAATCCACCGTTCAAATAAAGTTACATGGGGGAGATCAAAAAAATAAAGTTACATGGGTAAGTATAAATTGATTGAGTAGTTATAATTTTTTTTAAAACTAAACTAAAAAATTTGACTAGTTTTGTTATCCAAAATTAACGTATATAAAGTTTTTAATAAAAAATATCCTGAATTGCTGCATTTGAATATAGAATTAATGAATGTGTAAAAATACAAAGGATCTTTCTTAAAAGCAATTCACTAAATGTTTTTTAAATTTTTAATACAAGAAAAATTGGACTATTTTTTGGCGCTCTATTAACAACAAGCTATCAATGGAATAAAAGCCTCCTTAACCCAACCCCTAATATTCGTAACAATATTATTACTTTTATTATGAAGGTAATAATTAAATTATAAGCAGGTAATAGTCATAAACGACGTAGTACTAATGTTGTCCAAGGTGTACCGTAGGAAAGTTTTATGGAATCGCCGCATTTAACTCCATGAACTTAGTTTCTTTCGAAACGTGTATGGCCTCTTAATCACTTCACTTATATTCACTCTTTTCTTCTTCTTCCCTCTGCTTAAATTCTTCCCTTTCATTATCTCTCATTTTTTGATCCTTTTTGTTTAGTTCTCTTCTTCTCTCATAACCCAAATAGATCCAATGAAGAACAAAGTGACAGTTGTTGGAAGTGGCAATTGGGGCAGTGTTGCGGCAAAGCTCATTGCTTCTAACACCGTTCGACTCAGCTCCTTCGATGGTACACATTTCTTCTTCTACTTTATATTCCTGCATGCATGTATACATAGCAATGGTACCATGCATACATTGTCATGTTATCGTTAATTCGTTATTGCAGACATGTTTGTTATCTTTCAAACTCAAACCAATTTTAATGGTTAATAATGTTGTGTACACTACAATAAAAATATCATTTTATTTTTAGGATAGCTAGCTAAAAGTAATTCTTTTAAGAGTGTATATATATATATTTGACATTATTAATTAAATGTCAATATTTTTTTATGGTAAAGTATTGTACCATAGAACCTTTTCTTGGATACTTCTTATATAAACAATTAAAGTATTTTCTGTGCAATCATTGACAATTTTTTTTATTCAAGAATCATTTAACTATCAAAATGTAAACACTTCTTTACCATTAATAACGTGACCAATTTTCATATAATTAGAGAAAACAAGTCTCACTGTTGGTTCATAACTTCATGTAACACACTTCTAGGTATATTCTATATATTAACGAATCCATTGAAATGTTTAGATGAGGTAAGAATGTGGGTGTTCGAAGAGAAATTGCCAAGTGGGGAGAAGCTTACGGATGTAATCAATAGAACCAATGTGAGTACTAAGCACACATCCATTCTCCAATAATAATAATAATAATAATAATAATAATAATAATAATAATAATATATTCTCGTTGAATGACTATTAGTATTGTTTTTGCAGGAAAATGTCAAATATCTCCCTGGAATCAAGCTTGGAAAAAATGTAGTTGCAGACCCTGACGTTGAAAGTGCAGGTTTAATATTTTTTCCATCATTTTTTTCCTCCCTAAATTTCAGTGTCATATACATACATTGTGACTCTTTTTGGCATGCATACACATTTTTGTAACTTATTAGATACATAAAAGCAAAGATATACTATAATCCTATTTTAACTTAATTGTTTCTGAAAGCTAGAGGTTAGATTTGAAAATAAAAGATACAATAAAGTACACTTAGTCCCTTTGATGAGGTATATTGAATAATGACTATCTTGCTCATTAATTTTATTTAAAAACCTAAACTCCACCAGTCTACCGGTCGGGTTACTTGTGTATATATTCCATAGTGTAATAAAATATTATGAAACGACTAATAATTTTATTCTCTCTCTTTTTTTTTTTACAAATCATAGTATAAAATAGAATATATTGATAAACTTTCCACCTTATATTACAATATTTTGAATTTCAATTGATATATAATGTAAAACTAAAATTCTAGTTGCTTGTACCCAAACGAATTAATGATAAGTATTTTGAATTACTATCGAATAATATCAAAATATTAAAATAGTCTATTTATAAACGAGTTATATTTGTATGGTAAAAACTCAGATGAAGTGGACTTCACGTGAAGTTGATACCTAAGAGCCATTAGATGAAAATTTAGTCAAATCAGCCAAATCATTTAACGACTCTCAGATATCAACTTCACGTAAAGTCCTGAGTTTTCACCTATTTTTATTGACTCGATTTATCCATTTTTAAGCGGCACATGATTTGTAGTTCATTTTATTGGCAACTTTTCTACCACTTTAATTTTTTACAACAATTGACACTTGATAGATAATGGAAAAGTATAGGGTACCAACATATTATCTGCCAACTTCTGCCAATTCTTATTTATAATTGTTTCATAGAAGTGTGTTTGTGGATGTGTCTAATAATTAATATATTTTAAATACATATATAAAGAGACACATCCAGAAAATATATTTATAAATACACTTCTATTAAACATATCTATGAAAAAAACATTTTTATTAGACACATTCACGAACACACTTCCATGAAACACAATTATAAATAAGAGTTGGCAGAAGTTGGCAGATATGCTGTTGGTAACGTAGCGAAACCGATAGATAATATGCAAATATTTTGTTATGACTGTATTATTTAATAAAAAAAAATCATATGCCTATAGAAACAAATTTAGAATTTTGCAAACATAAATTAAAAAAAAAATGGGGATTGGAAAATCTACCGATTTATTTTAACATGGGTTCTTTTTGTAAATCAAGTTTTGTTCCATTAATTATTGTTTTGCCAAACTTGCAGTAAAGGGTGCGAATATGTTGGTATTCGTAAGTCCACATCAATTCATG
>NC_029790.2:122782382-122789616 GCF_000816755.2 Arachis ipaensis
AATAAGCTTATATATTATATTATATATGGTATAATTTTCTAATAATGTGTGTGATGTTTTACTAGATAGCCTTGGAGAAATTTAGTGAAGCAACGGTTGGATACAGCAAAAATAAAGAAGCTGCTGAGAAATGGGTTCAGTTGTTTGGAACTCCCTATTTCATTGTGTCAGCCGTGAGTTCTTTTATTCCATTTGTAGAATTCAACTAAAAAAATTACTAAAATTCAAAAATTGAAAAAAAAAAAAAACATGTTTGGTACATCTTTAAGTGTCAAATATATAATATAAAGTTGATATAGGAATACTTACTTAGTTTAGCACATCTTTTCTTGATAAGCAACAACTTAAAATAAATAAATAAATAAATAACTGATATAGAATATAAATACCTAAAAAAAATCAATCATCTTGAAACAATAAATATATTAAAATCGTATGAAAGAACACATATTTAAACACAAATAACTTACTACAAACATACTCTAAACAATTTAAACATCAAGACAGAGAAAAGAGGAATGCTAGGGGTCAGCAACTTTTGTGATTTATACTCATCAAATAACCATCAATGATAGTTTTAATAGTGTAAGATTGGTGTGATATTTCATCCAATAGCTCACTTTTCTTTACTGGTTACATGTTGGCCAGAATTTAACAAAGTTGCTGGCCCCTTAGACATATTCAATTAATCACCAAGCTTCCATTCATTGAATTTTAATAAAGAAATAAGTGCACAAAATGAAGAGAGATCTTTGGTTAATTGATGACGTAGTTTGAAATCTTGAAAAATTGTTTATACATCATTTTTCTCAATAAAGATATTTAAAGAAGGGAGGAACTCAGATATATATTCAGCACATACAGGGATGTACAGAAAGAAAAAGAAGATTTATGATATTTTTTGTGGATCCCTCCTTTTTCTTTTTCTTTTTTTTTTTTAAATAAAGCTTGACTATGTATGCTATGTACACTTAGCATCTGTATGTGAGTATGAAACTTTAAAGAATAGTGGAATGTTATTTCTTTCTTTGTCTTTGCATTTAATTTATTATGATGAGTCAATCCCTTCTATAATATTTTATGAAACCATTTAATCATAGCTTACACTTTTGAGATGTGCTTAACATAGACAATTATGTCATCTAATATGTCATGAAAGAAACCTAAAATATTTGGCTTGTTACATTATAATTTATTAGGTCCAAGATGTGGAAGGTGTCGAAATGTGTGGAACTCTGAAAAATATTGTGGCCATAGCCGCAGGTTTGTTGCACAATATTCACAATTTAATTTGTGGTTTCCTCCTTCACATTTTATAAAATGAGCAAGAAATGACACAAATTTTGGTAGGTTTTGTTGATGGCATGGAGATGGGAAACAACACTAAAGTAAGACAACATTTTTTATTTCTTATTATTTTTCTTTGTTCATTTTGTTTCTTAATTTGGGTTCTCTCCATATGTGTAGGCTGCAATCATGCGAATTGGTCTGAAAGAGATGATAAAGTTTTCAAAGATGTTGTTTCCATCGGTTAAGGATAGCACATTTTTTGAAAGTTGTGGTGTAGCTGACCTTATAACCACATGCTGTAAGAAAATGGATTTAGTTTACTATAATTATTATTTGTTTCGTTTCAAATCATTATTTCATACTTTAAAAATTCATATAATATTGATAGTTCAATTTATTTAAAGGAGATTTTTTTTTCTTTATTATGGCAGTGGGTGGAAGAAACAGGAAAGTTGCTGATGCTTATGCAAAAAATCAAGGGAAGCGGTTTGTTTTTCACTCTAGACCTGAGTATCTTTACGAGTAAATTAAGAAAAATAATAAAAATTTAGTTCTATCTGACATATTTGTTTAATTTCTACTTTGTAGGTCTTTTGACCAGCTTGAGGCAGAGTTGCTTAATGGCCAGAAATTGCAGGTACAATCCTTGGTCCCAATTACTTAATATTGGTTCAAATGTAAGGCAAAAACAAAGAAAAATATTGGTCAGCTAATATTTTTCTAATTATTTATGCATGATTTTTTAAAAACAGTAATGTTAATATATTGCGTCTTGGCGTGTTACCCATTCATGTGTATTTTGTTGTGATAATTAGGGTGTATTAACTGCAAAAGAGGTTTATGAGGTTCTAAGTGATCGAGGATGGGTAGAGCAGTTTCCACTCTTCTCAACAGTTCATGCAATCAGCATCGGTCGCCTTCCACCTTCCGCCATAGTCGAACTTGGCGATTCCAAGTACTCTTACTCTTAACGACCATGTTAGATGTACACTAAAATCAGTCATGTTAGAATATAAAATACACATTGTAAATGAGTTAAACAACGTGTATTTATACATAACTAGTTCATCTTGGTGATTGTAGGTCGGCAAATAAACAGGTTGGTAACAGTACTCTTTGAAGGAAAAGAAGGAAAGCCAAACTACTCTTACCTGACGTTATGACCATTAGTTAAATTTTTTGCAGTGCAAGTAATTAATGCAATAGAATTACATACAATAAACAGATTTAAAAGCCCATCAAAATGATATTATCCAAGATTCAACCTTGGACTCCACTGAAGATGATGAAGCCGATAATGTGATGAAGATGTCATCAACGGGAGCGATTAGAGTTCCAAAACCTTCATCTATTTATACAGCTTATTTATATTTTAGGTTCATATTTTGTATGATTTTCCTTTTTTTCCTTGTTTTCTTTTTGTCATCATCTTTGTGTATATATAAGCCTATATGCAATGAATGAAAGGATCAAGTTATTTCAAAATCTTAATTAGACAAAAATGATGAAGCTTTATTTCAAATATGGACAAGAAATGCGAAACAAAAGGGGGTATTACCATCTGAACAAAAAGTGACTCCCACTGTAAAACCAGAAACTTTCTTGAGTAGCAATATTTACCAATCTCTGTCAATAAGTCCGTACACAACAAGAATAACAATTTTGCTTCTTTTTTTTTCCAAGAAAAAAAAACCAATCCGTGCATCAATATAATTTGATTATAACAAAGAATTATCCTTCTATCCCGTCCTTATTCTGTCTAGCCGATCAACACTTTTTCTTGCCTTTTCCAATTGATGGTCGATGCTTTTTCGAGACTTCTCATGGCAATCTACACTCCTCCGGGACCTATCCTTCCTATCGAAAGACATTCTCAATTTCTCCAACATGTCAGCATTACTGGACAAATTTTTCTGTTTATCAGGCCTGTCTGTGCTCTTCCTTGGCTTTTCTCTGCAATCAGTGCTCTTTCTAGTTACTTCAAAAATATCTGTACTCTTTCGAGGCTGCTCGAACTTATCTGTTGTGCTTCGGAAAGAGAATCGTTGGGATGTGGACTTCTCCACTGTTGTTATGAACTTCTTCAGATGCTTAATATACTCAGGAAATAGCTCCAAATCGCAGTGGTTACCTCCGTTGAGCCACAGTGGTTCATACTTCTCTTTACACAGTTCCCAGAGTTGCTTACCATGGGAGCAATCAACAACTTCATCTGCAGTACCCTGCACACAATGAAAAACGAAACCATGGGTAGCTGCAATCAAAAGATATTAATCAAATTCATCATTAAATAAATATTTGTAAGGAACAAACATTGAAATGGATAAGTTTTTTACATCCTCAAGTGTCTGATTAAGGAAGGAAAATGAAAGGGAGATTGTTGATTTCCTTGAATGTGTCAATGACTTATCTGTTATTCAAAGTTCAAATGCTACCTAAGTGTAGGACAACACATTTCAAAATCTAATACTGGAATAGTGGAATTTATGTATTGATCTCAGCTTATCCATTTTTGGTAAACAATGCAGTAGCAAGTGTTGCAAAAATACTGAAAGATGAGATTTACTAGTTAATAGAGAAGACTAAGGTCTTTCATTTATAGTAGAAACACTGAAATCTGTACAATGTTGCATATGTTTCAATCATGAGAGATAATGTAAACGGAGATTCTCTAAATGAATATCTCATCGCCTGTTGCAGCATAGACACAATCACACTAAAGTATGCATGGAGCCCCTTTCCACAGACAAGAAATATACATACATAGTATGCGAGATTTCAAGAAGCTGAGGTTTAGAGTGTTAGATGGACACAGCTGTTTGCCTGTGAGTCGAGATGCTGATTCTGTATCAACAACTAGAACCTGTGAGTCTGTGACCCTGTGATCAGTAGATCATTAGGTAGCCACATTTCTTCCAAAAGGCTATGCCTACAATTATACTTTTCCCCAGTATTATACACTTCTCCCTTCTTTTCCTTGTGTTTTTCCATTACACTTCATCTAGTTTCCCTTCTATAGAACATTCTTTTCTTTATCATTTATTGTTCTAGACTTAAAATATAGAAACCATTTAATTTCTATTTTGAATATCCGGCACTAACAGAAATCTGTGCATAAGGAAACAGATGTACCAAAAGCATATTAGCCAGTAAGCTAAGAAAACAAAAATGTCGAAAGACTGAAAATAGTCACGAAGCTAAGCACATAAAACTAAATAACAGATGCAGTTATATAGCACAAAGAATTTCTTTGAAGCATACTTACATGGATTATGAGAACAGGACAATTAACTAGTGGAATTTTGTCGATATTCTGCAGAACACAACTCAAAGAGCTCAAATTAGATCAAGGAGTATGAATGAGGAAATGATTAGAAATAGAAAAATATATACTACCTTATATATGTCGAACCAGTATGTGTGCTTGACCGGATACATGACCCTTAAGCCAGAAAGTATGGGACTATGCAGAACAACGGCTCTTAATTGAGGCAACCTAGCTGCAAGATCCAAACTAGGGCCACTGCCAACAGATTGTCCATAAAGGATTATATCTTCCTGCTTGGTGCCATAGCTTTCTTGTAGACACTTGTATGCAGCCTCGATATCGGAATATGTATTCTGCTCACTTGGCTGCAGTTCAGGAAAAATAATGCTCCTAAGTAGATGAGTTTAGTTCTATCATCATGTCACGCCCATAGTTACGCAGAACACAAATTAGACAAGCATTTCGTATTCTTGAAAAATAATACCAACCTTCCCAGATGACTGTCCATATCCAGAATAGTCGTACCTACATAAAATTATAGATAGTAATTATAAGAATCACCACCATCTTAAAACTTTTTTTCTTTCAAATTGAGTTCCAATTAAATTCTAAGCAATGCATTGGAGACAAAGTAGTCCATATTTCTGTGATTTTAATCCAAAGTGGATATTTAACAAGTTAGATAGATTTCAGCCAGCAAGAATAAGTTATTGCTGATTTTGCTCCAAGTTCATGAGCTGCAAACACAATTGTAGAGGCACACCTTAACAGCGCTGCAGTACTAAAGGTTACTGCAATTCTGAACACACCAACCACACTGAAGCTAGATTCCCATATATTCAAAGATAACATGCACTTGAAAGATTATGCAAAAAGGGTTCACAAATTAGTATCATTACACCTACAAACCCTGGTAACATGAAAGTCAAACAAACACAATTCATTCAGAAATATCCCCAACTGATCACAACTTTCACGTCTCCCAATTTAGTCCTTCAGTTTATAAATCAAACTCAAATATGCATCACTCATACCAGAACACTACACAAAGACTTTTTAGCTGAAAAACAGACAACAATCATCCCCAAGAAGTCCGAATTACCATTCATTGATTCCACCCAACAGAGGTATAACCCACAAATAGCCTCCAAAAAACACCACTCTGATCATTCTCCCAAGCTCTATTTACTAAATAGGGAAAGTATTAAGAAATTAATACATTCACGAGATATTAAATGCAACTACATTTTTAGTATTTACAGCCTTGGTTCATGATATCTGTCATTCTGGTCATTTGCACACTAAGAAAGAAACCCAGACTTAAGAATTTACCCAGACTTAAGAATTTACCCAGACTTGAGAATTTATTGTAGAATTCTTTGCTAAAATACTTAAATAACAAACCTATAGTATCAATGTTTCATTGTAAAATGTGCTTATGAATATGTGAAAGCTAAAAGTAAAAATCACTCCATGAATATTACCGAACCAAGAAAATTCTTCAAAATAACAGATATGATCATCAATTTCTTCCTCTTTCAAAGCCAACTTGACAGAAACTCAACCACCAGAAAAAATGAGAGCAAAGCACCAAAAAGCAGTGAATTCAACACAGAGAAAGAGAGAGAGAGAGAGAGAGAGAGAGAGAGAGAGAGAGGACCGTGGACGTGGCCATTGGATGCCGAATGTAAACCGCCACTATCTCCGTTCCCCGCCGCGTCGGCAGCTTCAGCACCTCCACGTTCTCACGGTGTGGAAACGGCGTGAGCAGCAGCAGCCCCGTCATCTCGTCCCGTACCAGCTTGTACGACGGCGGACTTGGCGGGAAGAAAGCGAACTTCGCCGCCATTGATGACGTCACTCCCCCCATAACAAAAACAATCACACCCTCCTCTCTCTGGGTTTTTCTAATTAGGAATGAATTGGTTCAGAACTTCAGATCTTTCTTCTTCTACTACTACTTTTTCTTTTTCTTTTCTTCTTTCTTTTTAATTATTTATTTGTTTATTTCCAGGAGCCTTTTTTCTTTTCGGAAGGAAAGGTGGTGGTGATAGTGAAAGTGAGCTCTTTGTGTTTTTCTTTTCTGCAACCCCTTCTTTTAGCTTCTAAGCTGGTTTCATTCATGATTCATTTTTTATTTCTTATTTTTTGGTACATTCATGATTAATTTGCATGATTGGGACATCTCCCCTTTCAAAATGTGCTATCAATAATAATAACTACTCTTACGGGGACTACTATACGTCCAGTTATTATTGTTAACAAACGGAATTATAACTTGATTACGTGTGAGTATTAGACAAAGGAAATGCTACGGGTTAATGGTTTGTTTGGCTAAATTTTTATGAAAATTTTTGTTTTGAATTATTTTTTTAAAAGATTTATAAAANAAACACTAATTATAAAATTTTTTAATAAATTTTTAGAGTAGTAACTCAAATAAATCTCAAACAATTTTTCGGCAAGATAGTTTAGTTTCTGTGAAAATTTAATTATTAAACACTGAGATTTATTTTCATTAGACAATACCGTTTTTATGTTAGTTTTATTTGTTAAAAAATAATGGAATTTGTTCAGGTTGAGATAAATATGATGGAGAAAATTAATTTGAGTTGATTGAATAATTAAGTAAGTATTAAAAATTTAAATTTTATTTTATATATATAGCAATCAATT
>NC_029790.2:122789638-122810700 GCF_000816755.2 Arachis ipaensis
TAACTATATATATTATATAAATCAACAATATTTTTAACTTGATATGTCAACAAAGGCACATTTGCGCTTAGCGTAAAGACAATATTTTCTTCATCGCCTTTAACGAAGAAGACTCTTATTGGTTAAACGTCTTCATTCAGAAAGACAGAGAACGTAAAAGCATTTCTCCAACGGGCGCATCCCGCTTTAGCGAGTGTGACATGGCAAAACGGTGATACTTAAATAAATAGTTTGAAAAATAATGACATTTTGCTTTGGTAACAAATTCTAGTTGGTACACTGGTAAAAAAAATGATATACTAAAACTAATATTAATGCAACGTAACACACAGACAATCAAAGAATCATATCGTCATTTTTTAAATACACTAAAACTCAAATCCTTCAATATCTTCATTTTTTATGTCATCAACATCTTGAAGTGTCCAATTTTTCAATTTAACTCATTCGTCATGTTAAGACTATATTAACCCTTGAAAATACATCATTGAAATGAACTATTTGTGCAACCATCCTATCCTAGATTACAAAAAGGATTCTAAAGAAAAATATGTACATATCTTTTCCAACGATGGAATTACAAATCCAAGTGTCTATTTGGTCAAAGGTTGGTAAGATCATAATCATAATTGGACAAAGGAATGCAACAAAACCAGTTTAGATTTTGTGATCCTTAGGCAGCGCCCTCATTTCGAGCTCATCAAACACGAGCTTCATCAACATGCAAAAGCAAAACCCAGAAAGAAAAATCCCAAGAAGATGATACCAATGCTCATCATTATTCCCTAAAAACACAATTCGGCTTCACTATTGATGATCTTAGAGAGAACATAACTCTTCCATCCAGCATCAGTTACTCCAATCTTAAACCAATGATTGAAAAGAATATTTTACCACTTTAACCAATCATGTATCGGCATATCATATGGTATGTGGGATTTCCAGCCAGGGCCATTTGGTAAAAATTTCCCATCCATAATCATGTCAGTCACTCTGTGGACCCTGATTGCCGGGACTAAGCCAGGAATCAAGCTAAGACGACAAATGCTAAGTCGCTAACCATCATATTGTGGTAGGAAATAACCACCGATATAACATATTAAAATCTTTAATTAGACACCAAAAAAATATTAAAATCTTTAATCAGAGAATAATAAGGATAGAGAGTAAGGGCAATGTTTGGTTTATTCTTTGGATTGTATGAATAGAGCACTGAAAGAGAAAGGTGGGGGCTTGGAAGCACTCAGCTTAGCTATATCTTCTAGCTGTCTTTGTTTAAGAAAATGCTTCCCATAACTTCTACAGCTTATATCTAAGCTGATGCTATATTTTTAATGCTAAGGGTATGTTCAGTTGAGGGTAAACATAAAATGAGGTAAAATTTCTACCTTGTTTTTTCTCCCCAATCAAGCATACAGTAAATGCAATAAATCACAGCAGAAAGAGCCCTCCCATTTACGTAATTACAATAACATTGAGTGATGCACCATTAAATTGATGGTTAGAAGCAATTGAAAAGAACAGGTGGCAGTGTTAACGTGGGTAATGCCTACCATCATGTCTAATCTTCCCTCTTTAAAAGAACAAAAAAAGATACATAAAAGGCAAAAGCAAAGATTCAATGCACTAACATAAGGGGAAAACATTTCAGCAGATGATACAAATTCCTGGACCAAAATATTCAAAATGGAGGTGCCCCCCCAATAATTCAGGGAAGCGGTAAGTAGCAAGGTGTTGATAAGCTCCAAACAAAATTTTATTTGAATTGGCCAATCAAAATGGGAGTTATAGAACTAGGGTGGCCCAGCTGCGAAAATGGTGTTACCTGCACATAATTCCACAATGAATAGGGTCAAATTAAGGTGAAGCATATGGACTACATCATATCTTCAACATAATCACATTCATGATAAGAAATCTTTCACATGTAGTAAGAATGATATATATTTTACACTATACAGGAAAAGACTAGCTCAACAAATTGGAACAATGAAACACTTAATATAGGACAAAAGAAAAAATGGCTGACCCATAAAATCAACGCTTGAAGCAATGCTCCTCATATAGATACGGCCAATGGCAGAGATGCCAGCATTATAGGGCCATGTTTATTCTGAATTTGAGGATCCGAAAATTTTATAAAATAAGTAATCATCCAACAATCTTCCCGTCGAATGGGAAAGAAACAGAAAAAACAGAAGCCCGTTTTTCAAATATTATGATATACAAGAGATACTTGAAAATGTGAGATAAATAAATAAATAAATAAAGCAAAGAGAAACTATTGATTAATTGGAATAGACTTGATTAATACCCAGTTAAATAAAAAGCATTAACCAATCTATTTTAAAGCAAGAGACTTGATTATACTAGTACTACTATTGAGGTTTGCTTCTGCAAGAATACCCAACAAGAATCAGCTTTTATAGCCGTTTTTCTTCACTTCACTTTAGTATTAAAATTATTCACCATAGCAGTTTATCAATGAAGACCCATTTTTCCACCTTCCTTTTTGTTTCTCCATCTTAATGTATATTTGGCCGCGAGTTGGCAGAGACACCAAAACAGATTATACCAACTTAAAACCAACAGAATTTATATATCTATTTCAAAGTTTCTTTAATTCATAAACATATGCAATTGCAACGCCCAAGGTTGTTGGTCTACTCTAGGGTATAAGACAACTGTAAATTTTGTAGGAGAGAAAGCAGAAAAATTATTGAGCTACAAAACAGCTTGAAATTTGTATCAGAAAAATAATTTCTAATTTTTTCTTGTATATATATGATATTTACCTCCCTCACTATTTAATTATAAGAAGAAAAGAAAAATCACAAATATCAACCTGTACTCTATACAACCATATCCTAGGAGGGAAAATAGCAATATTTTATTTTATTTTATTTTATTTTTGTGATTACAAAAATGAGAAACAATCATAAAACACCAATCTTTCCCAGCTAGATTATTTTAAAAAAAGGTAAAATATATTTTTTGTACCTAACGTGTGCAAGAAGTTTTAAAAATACCCTAACATTTAATTTTATATAAATTTTACACTTGACGCCTGATATACGTTTCAATTCTATTTCTATGTGTTAACGCTATCTATTAATCATAGTTCAATCAAGTTAATTTTGAAACATAAACCATACAATTATGGACAAAAATGATTATAAATTTTAAAATTGAGGTCAATTTTAAACCATATTAACAGACATAGTTAACACATACAAATATAATTAAACTTATTCCAAACATTGGGGTTGAAATTGGTAAAAATGTTAGGAGTAACTTTGAAACTTCTTGCAAATATTAGGGATAAAAACATACCTTAAAAAAATGAAAAAGAAACTGTATTAGTCATTTTCTGGAATTGAAAATAGTTAACCAAGATAGGTAAAGGGAAACAACATCTTTGAGAATACTGTATCTTCACCATCATAGGTTGGCAACAACTGAACCGCAGAGACAACCAGCATAAAGAAGCTGCTAGAGAGAATTTGAACACCCTCTGTAGGATACTACTCAAAACTCTTCAGGATTAGGATTTTTGGTATGGAAAGTCATGGGTTTTCCCTATGAACTTATGTACTCACTAAATTCAGAGTCTTTGGCTCGTATAAAGAAGCTAAGATACTGTGGTAGTCCATAGTATTTTTAGAACTTTAGTATATATGATTGGAAAGGAATTCTGGGGTTATAGTGATTTCTTTTCAACTAATGATTAATTGGTTAAATTTGGGATAAGATTGTCTATGTGATATTCAAAGGGACTGGTATTCTACGTTATAGGGTTTACCCATTTAGGAAACAGCCATTTCTTTTGTATCTATGCTATTTGAATGTGAGGATGTCTTTTCTATCAAAAAAAATAAATAAATAGAATAAAGAGATAAATAAAATCATCCACCAAGCATTAAAGCCAGATACTAATTGTTTACTTGAGCAATCATAACTAAATATCTGTCGCAGAAAAGGACAGTTAATGCACCAGAAAGCTTGTTATGATGAGGCAAAGAATCTGGTAAATGTAGAGTTTTCTTTCTACTTGTAAGAAAAACTAGGATCGAAAATCACAAAAACCTCCAAAAATTTGCTTCACTTTTTTCAAGCCTACAGCTGGTATGTGTGGGGGAGCCTTAGTGCAACACTGCAAGAGGAAGGTTAATATCATATACCTACCTGGTCATGATGCAAATCCTTAGAACAGTCTCTCTCCTAATGGGAAATTGGGTAGACTCCAACAAGTGAAACCATATGAAATAGGCTGCCATAGCTATGATATTTTATGCATCTATGCAACAACAATCTTTGCATTATGTGCTGGTCACAGGTTCAAATCCCATAAACAAATTCTATGCTGCCATGAGTAAGAGTGTGAGTATCTTCCCTCTCCAAACCCTACCAAGTGAGAGCTCTGTGCACTAGCATCCCTCTATTTATGCAGCATTGTTTGGTAAGCTGACACTGTTTTACTATTTATGTTGGCTTTTGTACCTTGTCAAATTAAATATAGTGAACATCCTTGCATATGCTGACAATTTTACTTAGCAACAGTCAGCAAACTTCAGCAACTAACCTCTTAGCTGCATCAGTGATCATGCTAGGAATCCACGTTACAAATGGTCAAAATATTAAAGAATTTCTTTTAAAGCATCTCTTGACTTCTGTCTATGTAATTGTATTCTAGGTGTTGCATGTTACGCAGAACCCTAGAGACAAAATTCCTAACCAGATTATCTACTTTTTCTCCTTCCAAAGATACTTATTTCATCTGTCTGCAAAATTCGTCAAACACAGATAGACGTATTTTAATTAAATAGTTAAACTAATAAGTATTGTCTGATTTTGAAATCCTATTTTATGCTTGAATTTGTTCAAAAGAAACCAACCTCATAAATTAGAGTTCACGATAATTGTTCAAGAGCAGTATTTAACATGCTTATTTGCTTTCTCTTGATTTCAAAGATACAGTTAAGTATTCCTAATCAAGATTGTCAATAGTATACACTTCATGAAGAAACAGAGCTGAGACTTCAATAAGAGTTTAAGCTAAATTTTTAGGTTGATATTATTAGCACATAGCATGTACTTAGCGGAGATAAGGAAAAGAAAACAAACAAAATTATTAAGCATAAAATTCCTAATATAAGGGAATAGTGCTAATTTGAAGAGTATAAAGCAACTGTTTACATATAACATAAAAGGCAGGATCATTGGATTTAGTTTGTTGCACTTAATTATTTTTCTTGTGTATCAACTTATTTGAAACAACTCATTACAAGGAAAAAGGAAAATAAAGGAGAGAGAATCATTGTTCATACATGATAACTTCCGGTAGGAAACACTTTCTGAACAGAACTAAAGAGTAAAACTTCACAAATCATGGAACAATATGCAATTAAAAGAACCTCGTACACTTTCCTAGACTACCATCCTATGAACCAAATCTTTTATCCTCTTTAAAGAGCTTCGTTCAAGTGTGGTAACAACCGAGTATGATCAATGCCACGTGCAAAAGCTGGCCAGCATTACTAGGTAAAAGAATCACCATCATAGAGTACTATTTTCCACTTATTAATAATACAAGTTTCTCAAATGCAAGTCAAAAAGTGAAGAACAGATATCTGAGACCTCACATGAAGAAATTGACAGATACTTGTTGGTTCTCATAATGTGTTTGCCTTTATAATTCGATGTTGAAACTCCATGTGTAATAATACATCACACAAATAAATTTTTGCGCACACACCCCTGTCCTCTTACCTTATCCAATGCAACAATAAAAATAATAATTACCCTATATCCCATTCCCTATGAGGGTTTGCTAGATCAAAGAGTGACATTACATCCTATCATAAACTATGTCTAAATTCCAGGGCAAATTGCTAAACATTTCTTTCAACTTTGAACATACTTTATTCCCCAACAACCAGGTTAGAAAGGAAGCGACTCGTCTCAAAAACTATGAAACAAAAATCAAACTTAACGAAAAACATTGTGAGTTGTGACAGATTTCTAACAAGCGGAAAAACGATTCATCAAGTTCAAATATTCAATGCATTTTCTAATCTCATTACCAAAATTAATAAAATAAAATAAAATCAAACTCACCTCCCCTAAGTCTGTCTCCTCATCCGTTTCCTGAGCTTCTTGTACTTGTGCTTGTTCATCTTCCGCTTCCTCTTCTTCTTCACACTATCGGCCCACAGCTTGCCTGAATCGTCGTCACCACCGCCACCATGCGAATCCGCAGGCGAGGGAGGCCCAATTGAGGGAATGGGATTTAAGAAAAAACCAAACGGGAAGCTAGGGAAAATCACGGGGGAACAAGAAGCGGCAAAGTACTCCGTTTCTGGAATCGGATGAATTGGTGGGAAAGGGAGTTGAATAGAAGGGGTTTGCGGTTCTGAGGGTTTCAGTGGCGGAACTTGCGAAACGCGTTGGAGGGAAGTGGCGAGGAATCTCGTGTTGGCTACTGATCTTGTGAGAATCTTTTGAAGCCCCGAAGCCATTGAAGGAATCGCGAAGAAGAAGAAGAAGAAGAAGAATAGTTTCTTCGCTATTCCAGTGTTGATTGCGGCGTAATGTGTGAACCGTTGTTTTGTTTTGGAACTACTGGAGTATTTTCATTTTTAACACTGCCAATGCAATATTTTACTGGGTAATGTTAAGGAGACAAAAAAAAAAAGGTAAGAATTTACCTTATTTAGTATTTATTAATTGTCGCAACAATTAATAAATACTACATAAGGCAAATTATAGCTGTTTTTGACTGATTTTCTTTGGTTACCAAATATTTTTGTATTTTATTTTGGTTGCCTACGCTAATGGTAGTCCGTGGATTACTGCCTAACAGCCTAAGGGTTTGTCAATAAAGTGTTTACAGTTCAATTCTATCGGTTTTGTATATAATTTTTTGAGTAAAAGACAAATAGGTCCTTGACCTTTTTTTTACGAATATTTTAGTTCTCAAGAATTGAAAAATACATTCATGTCCTTGACCCTTCAAAAATGCAGACAAATTCATCCTTCTGTTGAATTCACTCCGTTAAATCCAACACAAAATTCTGATGTGGCAAACGTGAAGCTGACCTGGCTGTTACGGGATGACACGTGGCTTTCAACTTTTGAAAATAGGACAAATTAGTCCCCACGCACTAAAACGACACCATTTCACCACTTTTCCCAATCTTTTAAATTGTTGAGCCCTAATCCTTCGACTCCATAGAAACGGTGAAGTGGGTGTAGTGGATGAAGAAGAAAGAGAAGACTTTGTTTTACCCAAGTAGCTTCTTCTTGCTTATGAGTTCTTGCTCCCCCAATCTTGGCATAGCTAGCTTCTTCTTGCTCACCCTCCTCGTCTTCCTCTCCTGCTTCTTCTACCTCGATTACAGAGGCTTACGTTCTTGGAAAACTACGCTGCTTCTTCTTCTTCTTCCGCTGCTCTTCCACTGGTTCAGTTTCTCTCTAAAAAGGGCTATCAATGCAATGTTTATGATGGTAACTAGATTTGGGATGAATCCTACCCTTTCTACCACTCTGCCAATTGCTCCTTTCTTGATCAAGGTTTTCGATGCTTTGAGAATGGAAGACCTGATTCCGAAAGGCGAAATTTTGTTGATAAAAAGTATACATCATGGAGGACTAGCTAATGTAAAATTTTCACGCAAGAAGAGTTGTTTTTGTTTCTCATCCAATTTGGGTTTTTTCTTTACATTGCAGGTTCTGTTTGTGTGCTTTTTTTTAACCGCAGCTGGTTTTGCTTCTATGGCTATAATCGGATACCTCATGTTCGGTCCAAACGTTCAATCACAAGTAACATTGAACCTGCCAATAGACAAATTAAGCTCAAGAGTAGCAATATACACAACATTGGTCAATCCAATATCGAAGTATGCTTTGATGACAACACCTATCACCAATGCTTTGAAAAATTTGCTTCCAAGAAAGTACAAGAATAGATTCACCAAAATTTTGGTCAGCACTATAATGGTAATCAGCACTGTCATTATTGCATTGACTGTGCTTTTATTTGGGGAACTAATGTCTCTGGTTGGAGCATTTCTAAGTGTCACAGCTTCTATTCTTCTTCCATGCTCATGCTACTTGAAGATTTCAGGAAAATACAGGATTTTGGGGTGTGAAACAATAGCCATAGTGGCTATAATTGTAGCAGCTGTGGTAATTGGAATAGCTGGAACATATACCACACTTATGGATATTGTGCACCATTTTAATATCTACTCTTTGAACTTGATACAAATTCAAAGAAGCCATGCCATTTTTTTTTACTTTCTTGAATCATTCTTCTACAATACAAATTCCCTCCCTCTTATATTAGGATATCCAACACTAACCTATAGACAAAATAAAAATAAACATTAATGACGTGTTTCTTGACACGGATTCAACTTCAATTATAGATAGAAATTATTTCATGCTTATGAAACACAAAAGTTTATTACCTGCCAGGTCTAAGCAATGCAGAATCAAGAATCTCAGGTCTGTTGGTGGCAGCAATTATAATAACACCAGTGTTTCTGGTGAATCCATCCATTTCTATGAGAAATTGATTCAGTGTTTGCTCTCTTTCATCATTCCCTCCACCAATGCCAGTACCTCTCTGCCTCCCTACAGTATCTAACTCATCAATGAACATCAAACACGGCAAATTCGCTTTTGCCTTGTTGAACAAGTCCCTCACCCTTGAAGCACCTACACCAACAAACATCTCAATGGACTCTGAACCTGATAGAGAAAAGAATGGAACACCAGCACTTGGGTGAGACGCCATCTTTGCCATCCTTTCCGTTAGGATGCGAGCTCGAGCCGAACTGATCTCCACTTCTTCTCCAGCTTGATGATACTCCTTCAGATGCCATGGAAGGAAGAATTTCCTTTCTTCCTCCACTCCCCACAACAACACCCACTTCGCCGTTTCTGTGCAGACGAGGGATTAGGGCAGAACAATTTGAAAGATTGGGGGAGGTAACAAAACGGCGTCATTTTACTCTCCGGGGACTTATATGTCCTGTTTCGAAAAGCCCCTTGCCACGTGGGCTCCGTAACGGCCAGGTCAGACTTTTCCGTCCAGCCCAAACGCCTGAATTTAACGGAAGGGTTAAAATGTCCACGTTTTTCGGGGGTAAGCGACTTGAATGTATTTTTTCTTCCTTGAGGACGAAAATGTCCGCGAAAAAAAAGGTCAGGGACCTATTTGTCTTTTACTCTAATTTTTTTTATAGAAATGTGTAATCGATAGGTTGGATTACTTTGCAAAAAAAAAAAAATTTAACATCAAATTAGAGAATATGTTTTGTTTGTTGTAAAATTTTTTAAATTTTATAAAGAGGAGTGCTACGGGCCAGCAACTTTTGTGATTTATAGCCATCAAATAGTCATCAATGATAATTTTAATGGTGTGAGATTTCATCCAATGGCTCACTTTTTTTTGTTGGTTACATACTGGCCAAAATTTGAAAAAGTTGCTGGCCCCTAGACTTTTCCTTTTATAAATAGAGTTAATAGTCAAAACCGTTCTTGAAAGAAATTTCGATCTCCATTTTCGTCTCTGAAAGATAAAATTAATCAAATTTGTCCCCGAAAGATAACCAACCTAGTCACGTTAGTCCTTCCGTCATCTCTTGCGATGTGGTGGCTAACGCTCGCTGACATGCCTGTTAACTGCCAGCGTGGCACTCTCTTAGTGTACTCTCTTGTTGCAGATAAGTTTATTAGATCAATTCAAATAAGTCCCTAAGTTCATGAACCCTAATCTCAAATCCAAATGAACCGAACCTCACCTCCATAGCAGATTCCATGTTCCAGGTTGTCCCTGCTGCCGCTCGCGTCACTACCTACGCCCTTCAATACCGCCATCGTCTACGCATCGACGCCGTTTGTATCGTAGTCCAAAGTAGAACAAAATCTATCATCAACACCGCTACTTGTTTTTCCATGTATTAGAATTCAGAGGACAGAAAAGCTGTAAGGAAAATGGGCATGAAAAGAAGGAAGAAAATTGAAATTTCCTGGAGGAGTGACATCTCTTTCTCAGGTAGCATTCTTGATTCTTTGTGTTGAACTTAACCCTCTTAGGAAAAGGATGAATCAATTCACAAAGTCAAAATCTTTGAGAAGTCCAACAAGCCATAAGGTGGAAACTGATGAGGCCAGATCAAATGAGACTGCAAACATTACAAGGAACAAGACATAAGAAATCGTTGTTAAGTGATTTATCTAACACATGGAAACAGTGCGTTCAATTGGGTATATACCTTCCACTCCATTGATAATAGAAAGAAGAGCAGTGCAAGTGCAATCGGCTCGGAATCCCATGAGTTTGACAAAGATTGCTCCATGGTAGCACATGTGGTAGTTTCCAGCAATTTAGATTTTGAACAAGAAAGACAAATATTTGATAACTCTATGGTGACAGAATTTGTTTTGTATGATTTTACACACTCAAAACCAAGTGTTTCACGTGAAACAAAGTCTTTCTGTGAGCAAGATATTTCTGAGAGGCAAAAAGCTTCCAAGGAAGAGACTTTGAGGCTGGATGAATAGACTTTGAGGCTGGATGAAGAGAATTTTACAAGTAAAAACAAATGTCAATACAAGCCTCTATCAACTGGTGTCAAATTGGATTACTCAGATTCTTGTCATTCATTGTCCACTAGATCATATTCAAACATTGAAAGTGTTGCTGTTGTTTTAGAAATTCCATTTTCTAGGAGAGAAAGCTTGAAGTACAGAAGAGGAGATAGAATAAGTGCTAAAGAGTAGTCTAGCATTAGGGATCAGAGAAGAAATAGTCTTCATGAAAGCAAATTCCAGGAACAGTTGAAGGTGGTGATACCAACCGGCAATCATGGTTTACCAGACACCGAAAGTCAAGGTCCGTCGTCATTACTTGATCGATTGAGACATGGTGGAGGTTGTGACTGTGGTGGCTGGGACATGGCCTATCCCCTTGTTCTTTAGGCAATCCTAGTATTCAATTTTTCGAAGACTTCCCTCTTATGGAGGAATATCTAGCACTAGCACTGTTCATTCAGGTACATCTTGGCGGCATTGAAGGCGTAGGTAGTGACCCGGGCGACAGCAGGGACAACCTGGGAACATGGAATCTGCTATGGAGGTAAGGTTTGATTGCTTTGGATTTGGGATTAGGGTTCATGGACTTAGGGACTGATTTAAATTGATATAGTAAACTTATCTCATCAGCAACAGGAGAGTACATTAAGCGAGTGCCACGCTGGCAGTTAACAGGCCATGTCAGCGAGCGTTAGCCACCTCAGTGCAGGAGATGACGGAAAGACTAACGCGACCAGATTGGTTATCTTTCGGAGACAAATTTGATTAATTTTATCTTTCGAGGATGAAAATGAAGATCGAGGTATCTTTTAGGGACGATTTTGACTATTAACTCTTTATAAATAAGAGGGTTTGATTTTGCTCCTAAAAATCGGAGAACTTTATTTCAACATTTTAAATCAAATAGTACCATATTTAAGAGGGTTCTTTTATAGTGGCCAAGAAATTAAGATGGCTAAAATGACCATGTGATGTGTACTGTATTTCTTGGTGACACGTGTAGTGGAAGTGATTGACTGTACTATGAAAAAACAAAGTGAATTTATTAATTACAGTAAAAATAATAATAATTGGTAACATTAATGAAGGGAAAAATCATAAAATTAAAATTTATTTTTGGAAAAAATTTTATTAGAAAAAAATAAAAGAAATTTGAAAGCTACAGTTAGGATTCCAACTTCAAACAAGGGACTTAGTCAATGGATAGTCTAGTGAGTCAGATAGTGTGATTATTGTTGAAGGTTGTTAACCTCCCTTTGTGGTCGGTGGTGGGCTACGGAGGTGAAATTCGTTGTAGGTCGTTGTCGCAGTACCTGTTAGGCATTGATCGGAGAAGGTGATTTGCGTGGATTATTCTATCAAAGTGTCGGAAGTAGGGCGGCGTTGAATGGCGCTAGTTGGAGAGCTTGTGTGCGTGGAATTGAACATCAAGGTGTCAGAAGCGGCTTGGTGCAACAGGTATATTGTCGATGGCATTGGTAGTCGCTACATTCAGGTATGTTATCATCCTTTTTTCCATTTTTTTATGCCGTCGTTGTTGGGTTCTCAGTTTATGTTGTTAGTATCTTAAATGAGTATGGATCTTGGAAGAATATTAAATGGTCATCTTTGGATTATTATTGAAACTTTAATGAAAGTGCCTTACTTCTGTTGGTTTTCAACATGAATAAATTCAATAAAGTACCAAAACATGGCATGTGATTGTACAAGAAGTTTAACAATAATGTGTGTATATATTTTAGCATTCATGAATCAATTTTCTTCCTCACTTTCTTCCTATCTTTAGAAAGTATTATTGGTTTAGTTGGTTAGCTTCTTGTTGCTGAGAGATGTATTTATCACACCATCTATGTATATATGGCTTATTCGTTTACATTGGTTGTTTAGAGAGAGTCATTAGCCATAAAGAGTGTTTGTGTTAGAAACTTTTGTTGGAATGTTCAAAGGAGATTTGAGTACTTCTCCACAAATATCACTACAAGTTATGATCTTACTTATCTATTTGAGTTTTCTTTATTTTATTTTATTTTGATTTTCAATTGTTTTCGCGCAAAATAAACTTTTTACTTTCGAGTTATGCTTTAGTTCGTATTTATTCTTCTCCAATGTTCTGGATTCAAATAAACTCTCCTATTTATCTTCTTTCTCTCCTTCTTTCATTGAAAGGGTTGAAGGAGATTTGAGTACTTCTCCATAAATGCCACTGCAAATTTGTTTGTTCTTTTAATAAATTTGCCCCCATGCACTCCAAAGACACACTTCTCTGGGCTTAGCTTCATGTTATATAGTCGGAATTGTTGAAAATTTTCTTTTAGGTTGTTGGTATGATTGATGCTAGACTTGGTCTTTGCTACCATATTGTCTACATATACCTCTATATTTCGTCCGATTTGGTTGGCAAATATTTTATCCATTAGCTTTTGATACGTAGCACCCGCATTTTTAAACCCAAAGGGCATAACCTTGTAATAGAAATTGCCATAGTCGATAATAAAAGCAGTCTTATTCTGGTCTGGTGAATACATAAGTATTTAGCTATAGCCAGAATAAGTATCCATAAAACTTAAACTTTGAAAACCAGATGAGCTGTCAACTAATTTATCAATACAGGATAAGAATACGCGTCATTTGGACAGGTATTGTTGAGGTCAGTGAAGTCCACACACATCCTCCACTTGCCATTGTGTTTTTTAACCATGACTACATTTGCTAACTAGCTTGTGAATCTGATTTCTTTTATAAATCCAATGTCCAATGGTTTTTGGGTTTCCTCTAAGGATGCCTTCTTTTTGTCTATGCCGTGGTGTTGTTTCTTCTGAGATATAGGTCGACTTGAGGGATTAAGTGCTAGCTTGTGACAAATGACGTTCGGATCAATCTCCGGCATGTCTGCTTGGGTCCAGGTAAATTGGCCAACATTTTGCTAAAGCAATGTGATGAGTTATTCTTTTTTCGGTCCTTGTAATGTGTCTCCTGTGTAGGTATGTTAGTTCTCATCTTCTATCAGCGTCACCTTGGTCAAGTTGTCTGTTGGTATATGTCGGTCTTGTATGTCTGTCCTCGGATCAAGATCCACTAAGGGAGGTAAACTCTCCGAGTTATAAACGGCATGAACGTGTTGTTGCTCAGATTGCCTTGGAGGATTGTTTTGAGACTTGCATTATAGCATTGTCTAGCTTCTTTCTGGTCAGCGTTGACCCTGAGAAAGTTGTTATCCTGTATACAAAACTTAACACATAGGTGTACTATAGAAACAACAGCACCAAATGTATTTAAAGAAGGTCTCCCTAAAATGATGTTGTATGGGCTTTAACAGTCTAGAACTAAGTATTGGATATCTAGGATTTTATAATCAGGGTATTGACCTAGGTTATTTGTAACTATATATAACCTCGCATTGGAATGTGCTCACCTGAGAAACCTACCAATTCTCCTAGGCTGCGTTTGTTTCTGAGAACAGGACAAGACAAGACACTGATAACAAGACATAAAGGACAGAGACACATAATTTAGTGTTCTTGTATTCTGTTTGGTGATAAAATAGAACAAATTATAGAAATCTAATCTATTCTCATTTTTTTCATTCAAAAAATTTGAGAAAAAAATATAATAATAAAAAATATAATTATAAAAAATCAACAAAAATAATGAAAGAAAAATGAAAAATAAGTTGTATCCTTTGTTAGTGTCTCTGTATCCTTCCTGTCAGGATGGATACAAAATCTACTAATTCAATGTCTCTGGACACAATGTCTCTGTCCATGTCTCATCTGTCAAACACGATTTTGTGTCTTAGTGTCATTGTATTAATGTCCTATCCCTGTAAACAAACACAGCCCTATTGATGGTGGTAGGTTTTTGTCACTTAGCTTTGTTTTTTTATATGTAGAATAGAACAACATGTCTGTACTACTGTCCGGGTCTAAAATGACTTTTTTCATCAATAGCTCACCAACCTGAAGTGATATGACTACAGGATTGTCCAAATTTTTATCCATCGCTTTGAAGACGTCTGAAGATTTGAATGCGATCTCTAGGATATTTGTGTTAGTGGTTAAAGTCGATTCGGACTCAATCACTGACATCATTGCCCTGTACGGCCTCTTTTGGGCAGAATTGCAACATCTTTCACTTGTGAAATCACCAGAAATACAATTAATAATGCAACGAGGTTGATTAAGGTTTTCGTTTACCTTTTTCCTTTGTCTCTATAATTGTCATTCGCCTTTGAATGTTGGCAAAAGTTCGTTGTGTTTCGTCTCTATCCTTAACTATCTATGTATTTGTCTAACAGGCTCTGGTGAGCTAGTTTTTCAAGGAGGTCTTTTGCTATAACACAATCAGCTATGGTATGGCCATACTTCTGGTAAAAAGTACAGTACTTATATTTGTTCACATATCATTGGTCTTGATAAGTTATGGCTTTGTTTGGTGGTTTGATCAATTTAGAGTGTAAGATATCTTTAATGATGTCTTCCCTTTTAGTGTTGAATGGAGTATATGTGTCAAATTTCGATGTTAGTTTGAACAGCTTTTGGTCCACCTTATAGCTAGAGTTAGGTTTTTCTGCTCTCCGAATTTGTCGAAGTTCTTCTATTTCAATTTGGTTTGTTGTCCTTTTCTTGAACTCGGCTAGCCTCTTTGGCTTCATCACTGCTATAGTCTCCTGAAATTTTTTAGGTCGGAGCCCACTCTTTATTGCATGCAAGTGGACTTCTAGATTCAGGTTAGGTATTTCCATGGTTGCTTTAGCAAACCTCATCATGTAGTCCTCAAAGCTTTCATGTTGTCCTTGTTTTATGGTGCTAAGATAGTCCAAGTCAAGCACATGGATTTTTGAAGCTCCGAAATTGTTGACGAAGAGGTCGGCCAGCTCATCGAAACTTGATATAGAACCTGCAACTAAACTAGAAAACTAGATCAAGGCAGCAGTACCATGCATCTAAGAAAGTCATAAATGTACTACAAATAAAGTATCGAGTCAGATGCACCGTTCATGAACATCATTGAGTAGATTTTAGTGACGTGAATGTTGGGATCACCGATTTCCTCATAGGATTTCAGTGTCATTGGCATAGTGAAGTTCTTTGGCATTTGGAAGCTCGTAACTTCCTTTGAGAAGGGATTGGTTCTCTTTATCGATGGCTTTGGGGTGACTATCTTCGCGGCTTTGGTTTCCGCAGTATGGTCGTCATCATCATCGTTGTTGGTAGGGTTTTTATGTTTTCCTCCTCGTCACGTCGGCTGTTTTGTTTATGGTTCATTAGCTTGGTCACGGGTTGGACTTCTGCCCACAAAGACTCATTGATAGCCAGAAACTCAACTTGAGTGGGACGAGGAGGAGGGATTGCTTTGCTCTTCTGCCCTAGGTCGTGATCTACAATGCAAAAAAGAGATGAAAATATGACAAAAAAGACAATGGTGTGGTTAATTTAAAATTTTGGCCCCATGGTGGGCACCAAATATTCCTGTGTGATAAGTCTTGGGAAAAGTATAGCTCGTCCTATTCAGGGCTGAACTCACCTTTGCCTAAGGTGGATGAGGTATACATCGGCTTTCGAAAAATGGTGGCAATGGACACCTGCAAAGGTACTCCAATGCTTAAGTAAGAAAGACAATGAGATGAGTGTAATGTAATTTAGAGTGAATAGCATACCTTCTTGTGTAGTTAGGATTTAGTATTTATAAAGTTATTCCCTTATAGAATGGTTATTCGTGATCCTGATTTTTAGTTAATTAGTCAATATTAAAATCAGTTATCAAAATCAGTCATCGGTATATTTGTATATAAATACATATGTAGTTTAACTCAACTTTAATATATATTTTGTATTTCAACCATGTTAGATGTACACAAAAATTAACTACTATGTAAAATAGATATTGAAATATATTCGTTATAAATATAAGTATTATTTAACTTATTTTTACTGTGTATTTTGTATTCTAATATATATTTTAATATTTTATGCTAGTGACTAAATTTAATATACACTTAGCATGCTTGGAATACAAAATATATATTAAAAGAGCAATGCTAGGGAACTAAAAGGGTATTAGCCAAAAATCAGCCAAATACTTTTGGGTGAATCCAAAATCTCTACGAGTTAATATACATGGATGTTTCTTCTGCTAAGTATCAGAATGTTTCTTTTTCATACTAAATGGATGTTCTTTTATATATTTTTCAAATTTTTTTGTATTACAAATGTGAATGTCTCTATTTCTTTAAGAATTTCATAATTTTTTTAAATTTTATAGATATTTAATTATTTTTGCTAAAATATAACTGAATATTTCTTTTGTTAATTATTAGGATATTTTTTTTATATTAAATGAATATTTTTTTATATTTCTGTAATTGAGATGAAAATTAATATAAATTAATATGATTTTGTTTAGTTTTTGGCTGGTAACCTCTTGGTTCCATATACTTTTTCATATTAAAATTGAATTAAATAATATGTATATTCATATATAAATATATAATAACTGATTTTAGTAGCTGATTTTAGTATGTAAATAGTATTTTTGTTTGATATATATTTTACGCAAGTAGTTAATTTTAATATATATCTAATATCATTGGCTAAAAAATAAATGCTTAATTGTTGTCGTGTTACTTAGGAGATGGGATTATATTAGGTAATCAATGACTTTTTTGAACATAAACAACGAATTTTTAAATTGGCCTAATTCAAGTAAAACACACTAAATCTCCAAATTACTCACCTAAATTTTAATATTAAAATAACCATATGCACACTTAATAAATTGAACATCCGATATATCAATTATTTATATTGTTTAATATTTTCATTCTCTACTTATACTTTTTTTTTTTTTAAATTCTACTATGCTCTTTATCCTTAGTTTGTGGGTAATACCCTAAACTATTACTCCTTTTAATTTCACACTTATTGGAGTAGAGAGATATTTATGACTTATAATATATCGAAAAGAGAAAGTATAGGGAGCCAATGACCTAAACGTACAATGTGTACAATGAAGGTTTAGAAAGTATTAGAGATATTATTATTAGTGTTACATTGTCCTGTCAAGTTACGTTTTTGGGATGAGTGGTTTCAGGACATGGTATAAGAATTCTAGATCCGGAAGGTCAAGGGTTCAAACCTTGGTGAATCCAAAATTAGCTTTTTATAACATGAGATGTTTATTATCCCTGGTATCTGGATGGTTATCCCTGGTATTCGGATGGTTATTCTGTATAGTATAGGTGATGTTCATTTGATTCATAAACCAAAGATTTAGCCCATTGTACACTTAGACCATTGGCTCCCTAGCACTACTTGGTAATTTTGCATGGCATCCTATGATTTATATAAAACAACATAAAATAAAAATGAACATTATTACCTATATATTGTTTTTGAAATATGCTCGTTTTTATTCAAACATGACAAAATAAGTAAAATGACGAAGGCCCTAAAGATTATTCATTATTATCACAATACAAGATTATTCAAGGATCTTTTGCATTATTTAACTAATTAAGATATCATACATCACATGGCTTTATAATAAAGATTGGGAGGTAAACGCGGTTTGATAAGAACCTTCAATGGAGTAACTTTGATGTTGGTTATCTCAACCACTGAAGTCATATCAACAGGCTCATTGGATAATTTTGAGATTTCAAAAGAGTGAAGAAAGCTTGCTAGAGTCAAATGTGCACTTCGCAGGCCAAATGATATTCCAGGACATATCCTTCTACCACTCCCAAAAGGTATATACTCAAAATGGTTCCCTTTTGCATCAACATCCTTATGAGTAGTGAGGAACCTCTCTGGCTTGAACTCCAATGGATCTTCCCAAATGCTTGGGTCTACTTGGATCTTCCAAATATTTGTTAGTAGTCGAGTTCCCTTCCTCACATGGTAGCCACCAAGGGTGCAATCTTCTCTAAATTCGCGGATTCCTGAGAGAGGAGAAGGTGGATACAACCTTAGTGTCTCCTTAACCACAGCTTGAAGGTACACCAACTTGTTTATGTCTGACTCGTTTATGCACCTTTCTTTTCCAACATGAATGTCCATTTCTTCTCTTAGTTTTTCCAAGGTACGAGGATTGTTCAGTAACAAACATATTGCCCATATATTAGTAACACTGCTAGTGTCGGTTGCTCCCAAAATTAATGCCTACAAGTTCATTGAGCGTACATTATATAAGAAGTAATGCTATTTATTTTAGTCGTGAGTGTGGTAAAATGTATATTATTAGGTGCAAGTTAAAAAAAAGTAATATAATAGGTTGATCAAATTTCGCACAATGTGACAAAATGAAATAGGATTTTATTTAAATTTTAACTTATGTTCTATTTCATAACGATGAAAAGTGATAAATCTTATACAAGTATACAAAATATAAGTATAAAAATATTTATTTGTGTATAATAAAGTGTAGAAAAAATATATTGTTTTACATGCATAGCACATTGACAATGACTACTCTCATAATATTCATATAATATTCATATCATATTGGTATTTTAGCAATTTTTAATCATATAATATTCATATCATATTGGTGTTTTAGTAACGATTAAAAATTACTAAATACTAATATACTTAAAAAATTTTCTTTTTTTTTTTATTTATTCCAACCTATTGCTAGCATATTGACTATTGTCCCTCTCATAACTCCCAAATTAGTTTATTACAATTTTGTCCCTTCCTCAATTTTTATTCCTTCTATTACCAACTTGGGTCTCTAACATTGTAACCCTATATTGATTAGTTTCTTAAGTCTCAGATAAAGCATCGGTTAGAAAATTACATAAAAGTCATCAACACTTATTGTTTTTTTGTAAGGAAGCACATACCATTGTTGTTGCTTTAATGATGGTATCACAATCAAACCCTTGAATTGTTGTTCCATCAATCAAAGAAAGCATGACATCTATGAAATCCTTATCACCTTCATTATTTGTTTTACCTGTAACCCTATTCTGCCGATGCTCTTGTATCCACCCACTCACCACACCATCCAATTGCTTCACATTCTCTTTCATGGCTGTCTCAACGCCTCCAAAATCAAACCACCTCAAAAAAGGAACAGCATCTCCAACAGTGAACGTTCCAATCAGCCTCATGAATTCCCTTAACGCTTTCAAACATCTCTGTGCTTCTTCCTCATTAACCACAGCAGTTTCCCCAAAATACCGATTCCCAGCTACGATTCTGAGAGCCGTATTGAAAGCTAACTCATGGAACCATTGCTTCAATTCCACTTGTGAAAAGTCAGAACTGTCCTTCTTCCGCGTCCAAACATTGAAGAGCTCTTTAATCGATGTCTGGACTTCAGAGACGCGGACATGACTGAGAAGGTCAATTTGGTAATTTGAAAGGAACCCTAGAGTGACGATTTTCCGAATCTCGCGCCAATAGGGACCGTAAGGTGCGAACCCAAACATGGCGTGGTTGTATGTCATGGTTTCAACGGCAACGAGATTGGGACGATATGACACGGCCAAATCGTTTGTGGTGAAACACTCTTTTGCGGTTTCTGAGTTGTTGATGACTAGTACTCGGGGGTGACCGATTTTGATGGTGAAAAGGGGTCCGTACTTGTCAGCGATGGAACCGAAGAGATGGTGAGTTGCTTTGGAACCGCTCAGTAATGGGAGGTGACCGAGTAAAGGCCATGCACCGTCAACCATAGGGGGTTCTCTTCTTCTCGTTTGAGAAGCTTTGGAGCGATGAAAAAAGAAGAAGCAGCAAAGCGTGGTGATGATCACACAAAAGAGTCCAATTGCAACTACGGTTTGGGAATTTTGAGTCAAATCCATTTGTTGTCTTATGGTATTGCAGTTGTTCTCACGATCTTGGGGGAGAGATGTTTTTAGTTTACGAGCATATTACTCAATGTATAATTGTATATATCTCTCTTTTAGATGGTTTTAAGTCTTTAGCTAGCCTTTGTTTTCAGGTGTAGGGATTGGGAGAGTGACTCAGTCGTATTATGTTTGTTGGTAGAGAGACTGGTATTAAATTTTTTATTTCTGTTCCAAAATTTTAGTATTTTAGTTTTTTTTTTAAATGTTCTTACATAGGGGACTAAAATTTTTAGAGATGAAGACTAAAACTTTAATAACATTTTATATCTAAAATACCTTCATTTTAATTAATTAATTCTAATTTTACCATATGTATAAATTAAATTAGAATTTCATTCTTATTTCAATTTCTGTCTCCTACTTTGCATCAAACAGAATACTGAGATTTATTTCAATCTCTATTTCTTAGTCTTTATCTCTCAGTCTCAGTCCTTCCGTTTCTGTCTCTCCACCAAACACTACCTAAGGATGTCATCAAATTATTAGGACTATGCTACGTATACACTAAATTAACCAAAAAAATCAATCATCAGAATAAAATACATATTAAAATATATATATTAAAAATGAATTAAATTATATATATTTATATACAAATATACTG
>NC_029790.2:122810792-122820001 GCF_000816755.2 Arachis ipaensis
CTCTCTCTCTATATATATATATATATAAAACTAGATTTTTAGAAATTAAATAATAAATTAATTATGATTTATTTTATTTATTCAGGATATTAATTTTAGAAATTTATATATTGATTGGACATTTTCTTATTATTGATTTGAAAGTTTGAGTAATTGAAAAATAATGAGAATTTTTGAAAAATGGTTTAAGTTGAATAATTAGATTTTGAACTCTATTTTATGATTTTAAAAAAAATTAATTATGTTATCTTTAATTATTGAATTAGAATATTTATTTGAAAATAAATAAAGTTAATAATTAAATAGTATTTTTACAAATATTATTATTGGATTAAATTTGGTTTCAAATTATTACTTTATTCTCCTAATTTTTATAAAATTACCGAATTATCCCTAAATCCAATTATACAAAACCCTAATTGAGACACTAACCTTAAATTCCCTAAACTAGCCGCCTTTACCCTTTTACCCTTTCCTTTTCTTCCTAATCTAGCACACACTACACAACAGCAGTAAAAAAAAAAACAAAAGAAAGAAAAGAGAGACAGAGAGTTGGAGTGAGGGAGCTGAATGGAAAGGGAAAAGAGAGAGAGCGTTTGGGAACCGAGAGAAAGAGAACGACGGGGAAGAGGAGAGGGATCTGCTGCGCCGCCACCGCTATCCCGTCACTGTGGCCATTGAGTCACCGTCATAGAGCTGAGTCGCGAAGAGAGAGTTCACGAGAGAGAGAAAGCGATGTGGAGGGCGAGAGTCGCAAGCCTGGGACCGTCGTGACCGTCGCATCACTGCCATCGTCGCGCCAGCCATCGCCGCAGTCGGTGATGAAGCCTGTCACCACCATCCGCACCTCCATGGTCGCCGCCGAGCTTGCTCCCCCGTTGCGGAGGAAGAGATGCGCGCGAGGAGAAGGCCGCGGGTCACTGTCCTCGAAGCTTCCGTCGTCACCGTGCAGAGTTGCCGCCATCTCATCATCGCGGGCTGCTGCTGCTGCGCATGTGATGTCGCTGCCTCTGGGTCCGTCACCGTCGAGGCTGGTCGCGGGCAGAAGAAGGAGAAGAGACCTCCGTCGCCGCCGAGCCAAACGCAGGAGGGAGAAGGAGCCCGTGGGAGAGGAGCTTGTTACCGCCGCTTCTGCCGCCGGAGAACACCTCTGCCGCCACTGAGATCTGCCGCCGGTAAGGTTTTAAGTTGGTTTTTGTTTCCTTTGAATTTTCGGGAGCTTAATCATCGCTGTATGTCTATTTCAGTCGCCATTGCCGGGGTTCTGGTTACCGCTACTGTTCAAGGTGGTTGCCGGAGCTGCCGCCAAACCGGTTCAACGACCGTCGCTGTTTCATTTTCTTAGTTCGGTGAGTATTTATGTTTCGAAAACCCGTGTTAATATTCTGCTATGTTTGGTTATAAACTGTGAGGTTCTGGTAACGTAGGGTCGTGTTTTGAGCGTTGCATGTCGCTTTTAAGTTGCTGTGAATGCTGCGAAAGTAATCAGGGACCAAGTTTGCGGTTGCTGTTGGTTTTGAGTTAAGAGAAATAGTTTCGTTGACGCGTTTTGAGTTATGGTTTCGACGAGTCGAGGTAGGGGTTTTTTTTAAAATCTAATTTACATTACAGAGTTGTGATAAATAGATATTGATGCAAAAAGATATATTTCTGTGATTATATTTGTCTTGTGGATGTGATGGTTTGTTGGACTGGATTATTGGGTGCTTGATTGCTTGAGTGAAGTACGGTTGTTGATAAGAAATGGATTTGGAAGGTTATTTACTTGATTATTATGAAAAGTGGTTTTCTTGGTTTGAAGTTAAAGCGGTTTGATTTTGAATCGGTCTGATTTTATAAATAATTTAATATTTGAGCTGGTTTGACTTTAAAAAGTGTTTTATTATTGGAATTGGTCTGATTTAAAAATACTTTGATACTGGAATTGGTTAAATTTTGGAAAGTGATTGAGATTTGGAAATGGTTGAGAAAGGATTTGAGAAATGTTTGGATGGGACCCGAAAAGGGTGGCAGTGTCCGAGTTCTAAAGGAAATGCTGCTGAAATTTTATAAAATTGGAAGTTTTATTTGAAGTAATTAATTAAAAAGATTTGTTTTTAAACATTCTATGTTTTAAGATTGATTTATTTATCAAAGAAAGAATTATGTTTTGAATTAGGATTGTTAATGAATGGGATGGAAAGAAGGATGATGAGGATTGATGAGGATTTTTCTTGAAATATGGTTTTTGAATGAATTTGGAAATGAGATTTGGATTGATGAATGATTATGATGTTGAGAATGTTGAGATATGATCTTTAAATTATTTATAGGCTTATGAATTTAAAATATCTGAGATACGAGGTTCCCTGGATTAAGTGCCGTGGCTTGCCACCACGTGTACTAGGTTGAAAACTCGATACTCTGTTGACCCTACGACGTAAGTGTGACCGGGTACTATATAAATTCCCGGGAATGTTACCCCCATTGAGCATTATTGATTATTTGAGAAAAAGCTATGCATAGACTCTTGGGGATGCATGTCGGGGGACAGTCTAAGGACAATTCAGACTTGTCGGGTTGGCTGGATAACCGACAGATGAGCCTCATCAGCCATAGGACAGGCATGCATCATATGCATTTGTATGCTTTGCTTGGGTTTGGACTTGTTTTGGTTTGCCTAATTGCTAAACTGTTCTTAACTGCTACTTGAACTATTTGATGTAACTGCTGCCTACTTGTGCTTTCCTTGTCTGTCTTGCCTGTGTTTGTCCTGGCGTGCTACATTTGAGAATGAACTTGGGTGCTGAATTAATGATTGTGTTGTTTGATTGCGTAGTTGGTTTTTGATTGAGATCTTGGGTGCTGAATTGTGTTGTTTGATTGCGTAGTTGGTTTTTGATTGAGATCTTCTTATAAGAAAGGAAAGGTTTCGGATTCCTGAAAGATTAAACATTGTTTCTTTGAAAAGGTTTTGAACGATTATCTATTGGTTTTTAAAAGATTCATAAGGCAATGATAATCACTGAGCTAGAAAACAATTTTCTTGTTGAATATCTTCTTATGACAACTTTGAAACTCCATGGTGAGGCCATGTGGTTAGGTTCTCACCCCCCTACAGCTTTACCTTTTCAGGAACCGGATGAAGAAGCATTAAGAAGAGTTAAACTGCGTTTGGTTTTATATGTTGTTGTATTAATTAGATTATTTTCTTCCCTCGTCTTTGTTATTACAATTTTGTAAGAGGGATAGGAGTTTGTATGATTTATATATATTATATTATAAAATATTATGTAAGAAGTCTTGTATATGAATCTATGCCTGCTTGTTTTTTTTAAGATAAAATATTTATTTCCAGTTTTCAAAGAAATCAGCGATACGGTGTTGAGTCATAGGCTCCTATTTTAATATTAAGTATATAAAGTAGTCGTAATACTTATTGCTATCAGAGTAGCGCAGGTGGAAGCGTGACATTCTGGTAATGAGGGTGTTACAGATTATTTTAGTGATTTATATTTTAAATGCATATAACATTTTTATTAATCATTATTAAAAGAAGTATAATATAATTTTTTCATTAATGACAAGAAAACCGATAGATAGCGACGGTTATTTAGTAGCAATTTTATTAAACCGCTGCTAAATAAAATATGCCAGCAGTTCTTGTAGCGATTTTAGGAGACGCTACCAAATGATCATATTTTGCAGCGTTTTTTTGGTAACCGCTGCAAAATGTATCCATTTCGTAGCGGTTTTTGTAGTGGTTTGCGGGGACGCTGCTAAATAATGTCATTTTTCAGCGGTTTTTCTGTAACCCCTGCTAAATGTCCAGTTGTTGACTACATTGATACTCGTTTTGCAGCGATTTTTTTTCAACCGTTGCAATATTCTTTGTAACTTAAATTTTTTTTGTATAAACATTATTGCCTTCTTATAACTGTTCTAATCCTCGCTATTTTTTTTAACGAAAAAATAAGGTTCAAATACTGCAACTTAATTAATGCATTAAATAAATTTTCAATATTGTGTTACATAAAAAATAATTCATTAATTAAAAAAAATTTATACATGAATAACTAAAAACGAATTTACGAATCAAGTTTTCTCTTATAGTATCAGCCATTTTGAGTTTGTATTTAACCATAACTGGTAACATAAAAATCAAGTGAACGTCCGATTTCATATACTCAAAACAAAGTTCAATGGAGCATAAAAATCAGAATTACTAAAGTAGACAAACAAGTTTTGAGTCAAAATTTCTCATCAACATCGTATTGACCTGGCCAGAAATACTCTGTCAAAAAAGCGCTGCAGTGACGTGATAACAGATCTGATAAGTCATCTCCAAACCATGGCATCTTGTTCAGATCGAAACCCTTTTTGCAGCATGTACGGCATCTTCTCTGTGTTGGGTGTTTAAAATTTCATCGTCTTCTTCTGGAACCCTATTAAGCTCAACATCCCTGGAGATGTCATATCCACCGGAGGAGATAGCATCTAAATCGTCTTCTGAATCAGTGTCTGTTCCATCTAGAGTGTCAGCAACTATTTCGCCTGAATATTCAGCTGACACTGAATATATGAACATACAACCAACAACATATTAATCTACTTAAAAGATAATGATAACTTCCAAGTCATTCTAGTTATTAAGGAAAAAAAATTTCGGAATTATGGAAAGAGGACTTTCAAAATTAACAAATACAAAATTAACTATTACCGTCTCCTTCGTCAGTAGTTTGGACAGATTTCTTGGAAAGAAGCTCTCTAATAGCACGTTCTATATACTTTAATTCCTCTTTGGAAGCAATCTCCAACTCAACACCATGCGAGTTATTAAAGCGCATCTGCACCATAATATAATGTATAGTTGATGGTCTATTTTATAAAGCATATTGTGTCTCTGTAATTCACTTTCTGTGCTAGAAATTTATTTCCAACCTTTAATTCAGCAAGTATGTCTGCAGATGTCCTACCAGCTACAAATGTCACAAAAACATAGCCAAATTTCTCCTCGTACCTTGATCCCCATTCATGAAGTTCCTACAAATTTTAGCATGAACGGAACAACTATCACTGGTTAAATGTCATAAGCATATAACAACTTAAAATACTTATTTTTCAAATAATGTTTAACTCAAGTGTTTAAGGGTACGGCTAATGAACATACCTGCACAGTAGCTTCGTTCGCCGCTTTCAAGTATTCATTAGAACAAGATCGAGCTGATAAAGCCTCCAACCAAGACCTAACATTCAACTTTCGGGATCATATGTCTCTGAAAATCGTAATTGCATGTTCCAATGAAGAGAATAGAGAGGCCAAAGTCATTTTGTTAGCGAATGTTGTGCCTGCACAGCACAATGAAAAATCCTCCGTTTTCATTTCTCCTGTTACAACACTATTTTATATTAACTATATTTGTCAATAATAACAATATTGTAATTCAAGATAATTTACTCGATGTCATAATTTTCTTTGTTGGAGGTTAAGAACAATAACAATGATGATGAGAACAACAAAGCCTTGACAACTAACTTTTAAAAGCAAAAATCGTTGGAAGAAATGAGGAACTGGTGGCATTCATTAAAATCAACTTGAAATGAAAACTTAATTTAAATACAAAAACACAAATAGTATGTAACTAGCAAACTACGTACATCATAAACACTGTTAAACTTATCAAACACACACAGATACTCTGAAAATGTTGCACATGTTTTGCCATATTTTCACTATGGCACATAATCTATGTTATCAGAACCATCTGCTACTGGGTCTTCTATATCATCATCCCTTGTCAACTGTAAATCACTGATGTCACCTGCTGCTGACATGTTCAACCCGGGTTGAGGAGAAAAAGCAGCTTCAGCATCCTCATTCTCTCCTTCCATGTCATACAAGTCTCGTGGTTTTACATGAACCACTACACTCCATTCTTGATCTACTTCATCACGTACATAGTACACGAGCTGAGCTTCTGATGCCAATATGTACGATTTATCCTCTTCTCGATCACCGGTGTGAATTGGACGAGCGAAATTAACGCTGGTAAGGCCCAGATGGTCTTCTTTAATTCCTTTGCTCGTAGTTGTATCAGCCCAAATACATTTGAACAAAACTACTGTGAAATGGCAGCTGTAGTTCAGTTCGATTATGTCCACAATTTTTCCATAATATGGAACACTACCAACAGCCACTCTGTTGTCACGCATGCTGTCATAACTTCTTATATTTGATGAGACATAAACTCTACTATTTTGTGTTTTCAGCCCGTCTTCCTTTGTGATAGTTCTAAACTTGTACCCATTAACGTTGTATGCCCCAAACCGTCTTGCCTGAAGCATGGGACCACATGCCAGCAACTTCATTTCTTTCGAATGTACAGTACTGTCCATTGGAACCTAGCACCATAAATTAGAGTTTGTTCGTATAAAAAATTGGAATTTACAATTTATAATTCTAGGGCACAAATAAGTTGGTCAGGTTAAATTTCTACGAACCTCACGCTTGAATCGACAAGGAAATTCTGCATGCACAACACGGTCTATCTTAGAGTGCAACCTTGTTTGATCCCGTAATTTTCGCTTGGTTTCTGACCTAAATTTACTTTACGACATAACAAGAAATTAGTCCAACGACTAAGTGTTTGAAATTGGTTATAATCGTGCTTAATGATTACATGTGCATACTTACTCAATAAATGGAGCGACGGCCTCGCAATTGACTAGCACATGACGATGTGCCTGATCTCTTTCCATTGGGGTCAGTACAAAATGTGATACAGCCCCTGAAGCTTTTCCAATTTCAGGGAACATAGTACATCCTATATTGTTTGTAATATCAACAGGTCGATCGTCAACTCGCGCTGGTCGGTTGATTCTAGTCTCAGTATTATCCAAATATCTGGAGCAGAATGTCAAAATCTCCTCGGATAAATAGCCCTCCGCAATTGAGCCTTCAGCTTGTGCCCTGTTACGCACGTATTGGTTCAATCGTCCCAAGTACCTTTTACATAAATACGACATAACGCTTAGTATATACGTAACGAAATTGGAAAAAGATGTCTTAAATGCGTATAGTAGCACGCTAACCTTTCTATTGGATACATCCACCGATAATGTACCGGGCCACCAAGTTTTAGTTCATCAACGAGGTGCACCGTAAGGTGAACCATGACAGTGAAGAAGGACGGAGGAAATATCATTTCCATCTGACACAGAGTTTGCACAACATGATTCTGAAGGGCACCAAGCTGCATAGGATTTACAGCTTTTCCATAGAGTTCTCGTAAAAATGAGGACAGATTCGCAATCACATTCGATACTGGACTTGGCAATGCATTCTTCACCAAAATTGGAAGTAATTGTTCCATTAGAATGTGGCAGTCGTGACTCTTCAACCCATACAACTTGCGCTGCCGGATGTCAACACAACGAGCAATATTGCTCGAGTAACCATCTAGAAAAATCACCTTCTGTAGAGCCTTCAGGAATACATCCTTCTGTGGATTCGACATTGTGAAGATTGCTGAATGATATTTACCACTTCGTCCGGCCACAATTCAGGCCTTATGCCCATGCTTTGTAAATCTTTGCGAGCTTTAAGATTATCTTTTGATTTGACGCTATCGTTTAAGATAGTGTAGACCACATTGTCACAAATGTTCTTCTCTATGTGCATCACGTCAAGGTTATGACGCAACATGTGATCCTTCCAGTACGGGAGTTCAAAGAACACACTTCTCTTTTTCCAAACTGAGTCATCTTGATCTGCATCTTCACCAATGCGTCTTCTTTTGGCTGTCAGAGTTGGGTTCTTCCCAAACGAAACTTGCATGTTACACTGCTGCCTTAAGACATCTGTTCTAGAATACTTCATTGGTGGATCTCTGCTTTCAACTTGTTCGTCAAATCTAATCCGGTCTACTCTATATTTATGGCCCTGATTCAAGAAGCGGCGATGGCTCGTGTAACACCAGTTTCGACTGAATGTTAGTCGCTGAGCCTTAGTGTCCACGTTACACGTGGGACAAGCTAACCCACTATACGTGTTTGATGCACAGAAAACTTGTCTCACAACAAATTTCCTTCGGCAAGTGTACCGAATTTGTCGTCAAGTAAAAACTCACAATAGAGTGAGGTCGAATCCCACAAGGATTGATTGATCAAGCAACTTTAATTAGAGGAATGCTCTAGTTGAGCGAATCCAGGATTTGAGTTTAAAATTGCAGAAAATAAAATGGCAGAAAGTTAAATGACAGAAAAAGTAAATGCTAGAATTAAAGCACTGAAGGTAAATGACTGAAGTAAATTGTAGAATTGTAAATGGGAATGGGAGAATTGCTCATAAGAGTAAGTAACAGAAAATAAAGAAAATGGGTAAGATCAGAAATGGGGAGTTCATTGGGCTCAGGAGATGTTGCATTCTCCGGATCAATTTCATTTTCATCTCTTCCTCAATCAATGCACTCATTGATCTCCTTGGCAATCTTAAGTGATTGAATTACAATTTCTTGTAATTCAATCTCTCAAATCTTGATCAATAGCCAATTCCTTGGTCAATTGCTCATGAGAAGAGATGAAGTATGGTCACTGATTATACCACATGCATTTCCCAAATCAGGTGTTGAGAGGATTATAGTCACATATCCATCCAAACCCAATTTGGTCCAGCATGAGAAAGCATTTCTAGCTTGATCTCTTCATTCCTCTTTCAAGGTTCAGAAGAGATCCAAGTATGAATAGCTTCTTTTCCAAGATGACTACCCAATTGGATGAAGATCGAAAGCTTTCAAGTAAAATCAAGAGAAAAGATAGAAGAAGAATAATGAAAACTAGTATTGATCCATCAAATTACAACAGAGATTCCTAACCCAATGAAAAGGGTTTAGTTGTTCATAGCTCTGGAAAATGAAAACAAAGATGGAGAATACATGATAAAACTAGAAGTGCAGAGAAAGTAAATACAGAGAGTAATTCTATGCCAAGAGGCTCCCTATATTTTCCAAACTCCCTAAAATAATTCAAAGTTACTCCTATATATACTACTCTTCTACTCTTCTAGTTGGTTCTTCAAGTCTTGGGTCTGGGCCTTTGGATCTTGAGTTTGAAGCAATAATCACTAACATTCTAGTGTGCCCCTTAGCTCCCACGTTAGAGTCCACGTTAACTAGGTTAACGTGGCTTCTAATGTGGCCATGCTAGCCATCTCCAACGTTAGTGACAAAGTT
>NC_029790.2:122820167-122825103 GCF_000816755.2 Arachis ipaensis
CTTCTTAACGTTAGAGGCCACGTTAACTAAGTTAACGTGGTGACTAACGTGGCCACTTATGAGCTTGGTCCAATGTTAGTGATAATGTTAAGTGTCACTAACGTTGGCTCCATTTCCTTTCTTCCACGTTAGAGTTCACGTTAACTTAGTTAATGTGACTCTTAACGTGGGCAATGATGGCTTCGAGAGCGTTATTGGCGATCATTTTTCTCATTAACTTTGCAAGTTACTCCCATTCCACGTTAGTGTTAACGTTAGTGTAACTAACGTAGCCACTAATGTGGTTCTTCTTTGCTTCCCTTGTCCTGAAATCAAGCAATAAAGTGCATCAAAGTTCTAGTCTAAGTCATGGAAAATGCAACATCCAATTTGTCCTTAAATTCATGCAAAATCCTCATGAAATCATGTAAATTGCACAATGCATACTTGAATCAAGATGTAAGTGAATATCTACCCAAAACCAGCTTATTTCCTAAGGAAATGCATGAAACTACCCTAAAAACAGTAAAGAAAAGGTCAGTGAAACTGGCCAAAATGCCCTGGCATTAGTGTTCTACCCAGATAAATTTCCCAACCCTAGAAAATCGCTAATAGTCCACATTAGCGCCGCACGCATCTTGAAAGTGGTTCCCTTATTAGCATCATAAGTTTCAACGCCATCCCAGAGTTGTTTCAACTTAACCACCAGGGGCTCCAAAGAAACATCGATGTCGTTACCCGGCATTTTAGGACCGGGAATAATCATAGATAGTATAAAAGATGTCTGTTTCATGCATAGCCAGGGAGGAAGATTGTACGGAATAAGAATCATAGGCCAAATGGAATACGTGGTACTCATATCTCTGAAAGGATTAAAACCGTCACTTGCTAAAGCTAAGCGAACACTGCGAGCATCGTTGGAAAAAAAAGGATACTTTGCATCAAAGTCTTTCCATGCTTCAGCGTCCCTTGGATGCCTCAAGTACCCATCGTTATTATCTGCCTCTTTATGCCATAACATGTCAGATGAAGTTTTGCTACACATGAATAACCGTTGCAGTCGTGGTATAAGAGGAAAGTAACAGAGAGTCTTTGCTGGGAGAGGCTTTCCATTTTTTCTGACAGGTATTTTTAATTTCGTAACAGAACCCTTTCGCGTCTTCTGCTTCCATCGTGAAGTCCCACACTGCTTGCATTTCGTCGCGTCCTCATCATCACCCCGATACAGCATGCAATCATTCGGGCATGCATCTACCTTTTTGTACTCAATCCCTAACTTTTGGATAGTTTTCTTGATTTCATACAAAGTGGACGGGAATTTGGCTTGCTCAAATGCATCCCGCAATAAGTCCAGAATCATCGACATAGCCTTGTCACTCACACCACACATACACTTAATGTGATAAAACTTCACTAGGAAAGATAATTTTGAGTATTTCGAGCAGCCGGGATATAACTCCTCCGCTCCATCCGCAAGAAGATCGGAAAAATTATGTGCATCGCGACTTGGACCATCGTACAAGTACGACAACTCTATATCATCGTCTTCTACAGGATTCGCTGTTGTGGTCTCCTCACTTCCAGGAGGCATTGTGAAGTTAAATGCCTCGTGCACCATTTGAAGATATGGATTCACCTCGGGTGTAGGTTTCTCAACTATCGGTGTGCAACTAGAGCTCTCCTCAGATGGTTTCTCACCATGACGCAACCACAAAGTATATCCAGCGGGAAAGGGCTTTATCAACAGGTGGTCGTACGCATCCTCTCTTGTTTGCATAAATTGAAACCCACATTGAGGGCATGGACACTTTATCATGTTATCCGACGATGCATTCGCAAATGCAAAGTCTAGGAACATATTAAGTCCTCGTCTATATTCTATGCTATCCCGTGGCTTAAAAATTCAGGTTTTGTCCATATCTATTATACACCAAATATATGGTTTAATAATTAATGTGAAACAACTTTTTCAAAGCTAAAATAATGTTAAGTATCGTACTGTATTCATTCCGCATGATATAAGAAATATCGTTCTAAAAAACATAACATATATGGTAAAATACGTGTGCAACTACGAACACTAAAATTTATACTAAAATGGAGGTAGTTTGCCAATGGAGAGTATGGGAAATTTGTTAAGATACATAATCCAGCAACAAGGAGATAGTTTGCCACCTGAAATAGCTGCAGATTTGGATTCTTTGAGAAGTGCACCAACCTCATCCCTTGTAAGATGATGTGCGGGCAGCTAATGATTTGAATTATGAAAGTTGGAATCTGAATACTCTTTAATTTTTCACTGTCATAATGACTTTTGAGATATTTATTTGTAGTTTTTCATTTTGGTGACTTTATCGGTAGTTTACAGTCATCGATGCACTGAATTCAAATAATTATTATAATGATTCACTTTTGCATATATTTTTGTTTTGTTTCGTGTGTTGTAGTTTGATTGACTGTTAGTTATTTTAATAAGGTAACACAATTGAGTGGAAGAATGTATAAAGTATAAAAGAATTGGCATATATTAGTGTAAGTTCGGATTTTTTTTTTATAAAAAAAAGTGTAACTCTACATTTGGCAGCGGTTTTAAATCCGCTGCTAGATCTTAACAGAATATTTCAACGAATAGCATTTTGCAGCGGTTAACAACCGCTGCTATCTTCAAGCATACATATTCTTACGATTTTGTAGCGGAAAAAACCGCTGCAAAATTATACTGCTGCAAAATACCATTTAGCAGCGGTTGTTCCAGCGGTTGCTATTAATCGCTGCAAACGATTTAGCCGCACGCTATCTTCCGGCGGGTATATCAACCGCTGCTATCCGTTTGACAGCGGTTAAAAACCGCTGCTAATCCTATGCATAACCACTGTTATTTGTCAAATATGGTGTAGTGATTTTTTTCTTATAAAAGTTAGCCTTTTTTTAATTTTAATTTGTTTTTGTTGTTAAAGAGTTTGTCTCAGATATACCTCATCATAGAAGGAGAGATATTGTCCATATTTTTTTATAGATGAAATATATGTTGAACTCTAAAAAATATCAGACAAGACAATAAATAAGTACCTGTAAAATATATTCGGAAGTTTAAGTTAATAATAATTTAAAGAAGAGAGGAAAAACAACTTAAATGAGTATTATATTTTTATGTATGTTATATTTTTTACATTTTTTTATTTTATATAGACTTACTTGTAGAAAAATGAACATTTTTAAATATTTTCAGTTGTCAAGATATTAGTGAAGATGTGATATTTGAAGTTTTAATGTATATTTTAATTACTTCTCTGAATTATTAAGAATGACGTATAAAGAGATTATTTTTCTATTTTACTTAAATGGTTTTATCTATTTGTTTAATTTGTTCTCTAAACTAGATGACAATTATCAAATAATATGAGATGAATTAAATTATAACTATCGAATTATAGGTATAATGGCTGAATTATATACAATAATTTAACATAAATGATATTATTTATGAATCATAAAAATTTTAATATTTTTTTGACTTAATTTTTAAATTATAATTTTTATTGGTCGAATTATAGTGACCAAATTAAATTTTTAGTAGTGGTTGTAGTTTATATATCCTTTTCATTTTTTTTGGTGCTATTAGTTATATCTTTTTATTTATTAGTTACCTATTTTTAAATATATTCTTCATATGATTTAGCTATAAATATATGTGAATTCTGATCTTCAATAAAACCGACTCATATATACTTTCTAATAATTAAAAGTTTTCCCAAATAGTTTATTTATGCAAATGTAAAATAACCTTTTTTTGAAAGATAAGAATTTTCTTTCCAAAAGGTTATTGAAACACGGCCTTAAAAAATATGGAAGAAAGTATGGATAAGCACAACATCCTCGCTAGATAATGTTTAACCACGAGATAAGTACAATTTGTGTTTTTTAGAAATGGCATGTGAACAAATCTTTTAAGTCTAACAAAATCTTATTATATTTGTATTTTTTTAACAGAGTATGCACGTTCACGTTCTTCTTCTCTCTTTTTTTTTTTCTTTCTCGTTTTTTTCTTTTTTTTTTTTGTCTTCTTCTTTTACGTTTTTTTCTTTTTTTTTTTTTTTTTTTTTTTTTTTTTTTTTTACCAATCACTAACGAAAACGTGGTACGCAAACTAGGTTTTAGTGTCACTGTAAATTTTAGAATGTTAGATTTAATGGTGTTTGTATAATTCTTTAGAGCGTTTGAGAATGTTATAAATGGTTTCGGAACGTTCTAAAATATCCTAGAAGATACTCTAAAAAGTTTTAAAAGACTCTGGAAGGTCATAGAGTACTCTAGAAGAGTGTGGATGTATATAAAAATATGAATAGTAGTATGGAATAATTTAGAAGTATTTAGAAAGTTGTGGTATGATAAATATTTATAATGAAAGTTCTAGATAGTTAATCTGGACTGTTGATTAGATTTAATCCTAACCATCCATTGAGGAGGTGGATGACTATAAATAGAAGGTGAGAGTTAGAATTTGTGTATGTAAGTCATTTGTAACAAACATTTGAGTAATAAAGTATTTTTTTTTTAACTAAAATTTTATTTATCTTGTATTCTCTTATGTTCTTAGCTTTCCTGCTAAGTATTAAGGGTTAGGCTAACTTGATCTTAGCTCAAGAAGTCAAATAAGTTCGAGTACCAACACTATAGCGTTAAGATGTGTTCAAGACTGTGACAACATACTAGTAAGACATAAATAAATACTAAAATACTATAACAATAAATAAATATTCTAATCTTATCTCAAATAAGTATAACTAATCCAACCGCCTTATTTAACAAGGTGGGTTAATTACAAGTCTCAATCTTATTGACATTTTGGATCCAATGGTTTTATATTTTTTAAAATATAAAGATAATTTTTTTTTCTTATTAATCATTTTTAATAAAAAAAATGTGAGTAAAAAAATAGTGCATATATATGCCAACC
>NC_029790.2:122829562-122835666 GCF_000816755.2 Arachis ipaensis
TTTCTTATTTTTTATATTTTAAAATTTTATTTTATTTAATAAAAAAGAAAAGAAAAAATAATAAAGAATTACAAGGAAAAAAAATGCATAGAAAACAAAAACTATAAAAAAATTTGTCACGATAAATATATACAATTTTTTATGATAAACACAGATTTTTTATTAGAAAGGTAATATTATCTAACACCATCAAAATCCGGTCAGTAATGGAGAAAGATAACATTACAATAGAGGTTTACAACAACAAAATTTATCTCACTCGGTGAATAGATTACACATATAGAGAATGAATTTTTTATTTTTTTTCATTTAATTATTGTTTTAAAATATGATCTCTCATTAATTATTTAACATGTTTAAATTTATATTGGATTATTTATATGTAGATTTTATTTTACTATCTCATTAAAATTTTTTTGTCTTTTTTTATCTTTAATTATTAGTCTATCTTTCATCTGATTTATCGTTCTAAGCTCACATGGTCAGTTTGTCATTTTTCTGCATATTCAGATCACCTAAGACGAAATAATTTTACTATCTTTTAATAATTGATGTCATTCTAACTTTCTCTTTCATGTCTTTGTTCATTATTATATTATACATTCATTGTGGTCATCACTATCTATTTAAGCATCTTTATTGCAACAACCAAAGTTTATGTTAATGTTCATCCTTCATTGTGTTAGTAAATAAGCTTATGACATTTAAGAGGGGTGAATTGAGTATCCAAAAATCATAATAAATTTTCAGACAAATTAAACAAATTTAAAATGAATATGTGAATAGCTTTGTATTAGTATTTTTTTGAAGGACTTGCAAACGAACTCTAAACACTTATAAGGTTCTCTACTTTTTACAATATTTTATAAATTAAGTAATAGTGAAAATAAAAAAGTTAAAGAGTTGAGAGAAATAAAAATGTCGATATATGCTAGTTCGATCACTTCTCTTGTATCCGACGTCCAATCTTCTCTCACCAGTATTTTTGGAAATGTTTCATTATAATACCAAATTTTAAATGTGCTTGCTAAATCGCAACAAAGAGCACTTTGTATACGTCTGGTAAGAATCGAGTCGCTTAATTAAATAATTTAATTGTTTAAAATAGGAATTTGGTTTTTTACACCTTACTTCTGACGTTCATAACTTTCTCTAAAAAAATTCCAATTTCTCTTATCATTATACCATTTTAAAGCTCTCACAACCATCTCCAATTTGAAATAAATTTTACTCAATTCCAAACTCTGAGGACCAAGTTATAGCCTGCTGAAGTTGGTTAAAAATAAGATTTTACCAAATTTGTCAAAATCTCAAAATTCCAAAACCTCTCAAACCAAACTAATTTAATCACAGCCCTAACAATACCAAAACAACCCAAAATACCATACCAAACATTCTTCAACCATTTCTCAATCATTCAATCATCTAAATCGTTCAACTCTCACCTCATCCAACTCATTCAATGTAAGAACCATAATTAATTAACCGCTTAAGTAAAACAAATTAATTTCCCAAAATAGCATTTAAAAATTTAGAATTTTAATTAAAAAATTTAAATATGATTTTTGGACTTAATAGATTTTTCTGAGTTGAAAAATATAATTTTTTGTAAAAAATTACATAAAAATACGTACCAGTGAGATTGTGTTAAAGTTGTTGATATTGGAATCTTGATGTAGAAATTGTGAAATTGTTGAGTTTACGAAGGATGACTTGATTAAAGTAGATGTTGAATTGATTGAATTGTAATGAAGAGGTAAAATATAGTATTTGGTAGTGTTTTGTGGTGAAATTAAGTAGGCTTTGATTTTGTTTGATTGTGAGTTTTGAAAGTTTGAGAATCTAGCTAACTTTTGGTAAAAATCAAAAGAGTAAAGTATCGTTTTTGTCCCCAACGTTTGGGATAAGTCCTATTTGTGTCCCTAACGTTTAAATCGTTCTATTTGTATCCCTAACGTTTATAAAAGTGATTCAATGTTATCCTACTATCAATTATACTAACAAATCAGATTATATTTTTCAATTATTCTCACTTGAATGTATTCATTCTCAATTAGATCTCACTTGGATGTGTTCGATTTTAATATTATACCCACTCTTTGTGTTTAGATTCAATTATGTCCCTAGAAAAGTGAATTATGTAAATGTTGTAGGAATTAGTTTCAACTTTTGATGAGCTATTTTTCGGAGTGGATCATCAATTCTATCCCAGACATTTGTATTCTAACTTCAAGAAGAGATTTTTAAAACTCAAACTAAAGCGTTCATGATGTGTAATTGACGGCAGGATAACATTGAATCACTTTTACAAACGTTAGGGATACAATTAGGACAATTTAAACGTTAGGGACACAAATAGGATTTACCCCAAACGTTAGAGACAAAAATGATACTTTACTCAAATCAAAATTTTAGTGAACTTTGGCGGATTATAACTTGAAACTTAGTTTTCAAAATTGGTTGAAATTTATCTTAAATTAAAGTTCATTTAAAGATCTTTAAATTGATATAAAGTTTGAGGAAAAATAGAATTTTGTAGAAGAAGTTATGAACGTTTAAAGTTTGGTATTTAAAACTAATTTCTGCAACTTTACAGAATTTTGTAAATCTGGGATGGCATGCATATGCGGATGGGCCAAAAGCAGGGATGCGTACGCGGCCTCCTGCCCATACGCGGGTGATGGTTTCTGTCCAGCACCCCGCGTACACGACTCATGAATGCGTACGCCTGATGGTCCAAAACTGAAGTGTGCGTACGCACACTTGGGCATGCGTATGCACGGATCCTGTTTTGCTGAAAAATGATTTTTTTTTTTCATTTTTAAGGGGTTCTCTTACTTTCTACACTTTCTTAAATTGCTGTTTGAGATGGCTACCTAGTATTTAGGCTCTAAGGCCATTAGAGATGAGTTAGTTTGTTGAATTTAGTAATTTTCTATCATGAATTAGAAAACAGAGCCTTAGATTTCTAGAGTACTGAGGATGGATTAGTTGTGTGGGTTGGAAGGGTATTGTATGGATGATGAGTATGATGAGCTGTGGGAATGTGAATTGATAATATTGTGGTGAGTCTGGGACTCAAAGAATAATGATGAATCTATGAATATTGAAAGTGATCACTGAGGAATATGGATATACTGTTTATTACTGGTATTGCTGAGAAGCTATGCGCCTGGCAAGAATGGTTGGTTAATCTCGCTTGTCAAGGTTGCGACGACAGCGTAAGGGCAGTGGTTAGTTCCGCTTACGTTGAGACGTGAGATCTGTGGCTGAGTATCCCGCTCGCATCCTTTCGGAATTATAAGAGTGTGCGCGGACACTATATCCCTGGACCGTGTGCCGGGCACGATATCCCTGGGGGTACCCATTTTATTCGTGACTGAAAGGCAACATCTCCATAGAGATGTGTCGGGTTGGCAGTTGAACCAACAATGTGATATCACAGCCAATATGGCAGGCATTCATCATGTGCATCTTCTATATGGTTGCTTCCTTTGTTTACTTTCATAATATGCCTAATTGTATAACATGCTTAATTGCTTTTTGATTTACCTGCTATACTTGATAATTACTTGTACTTTACTTGTATGAATTATTTGTGTTTTCTACTGGGATTGAGGAGGTTCGGTAAGCGGTGACGATGGGATCGCATGGCGGTTAGGCTGGTGAAGGCTGTGGGACAGCGGTGTAAATGTTAGACTAGAAATCCCCTAAATTAGATTACCTCATTTTATTATGATTTTAAAGTTATGGTTTTAAATTTAGTTATGATTTAAGTTTGAATCTTATGATTGATATGAAGTTCTAGGATTGCCTCTAGCGTCCCGGAGTCTTATATCTTACCATACTGAGAACCTCCGGTTCTTATACCATATTCTTTTGTTGTTTTTCAGATGCAGGTCGTAACCTACCTCGGTAAGTTACGAGATGGTGACAGAGCTGAGAATCTTGATTATCTTTTGGAATCTTTTGATTACTTCTGTTTTTAGTACTCTCGCTTTTGTATCTTTATTTGCCTTAGAGGCTAACTTTGAGAGAGATATGTTGTACACTGTTTTAACTTTCAAAATTCTATATGTCTGTATATAACTAGTCGGCCTAAACTCTGCGGGCCGAGGCTAGTATATTATGATTATTATACTCTTATATATACTTATGCTTTATTATCTTGTATATATACCTTGTACCTTTATGCTTTTAGCTTCGTGTGAACGTTTGCGCTTTTGAAACTCTGTTTTTGAGCTTATTTCTTCATTAGGCTTCTAGAATTACTATTTCTTTCTATATATATTATTGTATAAGCCTTAGAATTATCGTGACCTTTAGTTATCCTTTGCTTTATAGCATGAGGTAATAAGGCTTAGAGTAATTAGGGTGTTACACGTCTCACATAATTTATCACCATTCGTATATTAAGTTATTCAACTTAGAAACACTAGCTAGCTCTAGGAATTTGAAGCAATTCCAACTTTAAGTATGTTTTACTTGAGTACTTAACATACCTCTTCGATATCCTTTCTAATTACAGTGTATAGCAAGTCTCGCACTATGAAAAATTACACTCCAAATCACTCAAACAAAAAAAGATATACAATTCTTCTTTCACAATGAATAGAAAGCAAAAATTTGAAAATTTTTTTAGGAAGAATATGTGTTTAAAAATAAGTTTAATGAACCAAATTTTGAATAGGAAAAACAACAATTTGTACTCATGAACTTTACGAACGTTGACAAAAGTATCCATTAAAGAAAGAAACTAATGTTATACCCATGAAAGATGAGTTCCGTACGACAAAAATATCCAAATCCTAATTTTTTGTTGACTTTTTAATAGAATACTCAAATTACCCCTACCTTTTATCTTCAACCTCAACTCCACACCATCTCTACTTTCTCTCCAAATTCCAACGCCTCCGAAGTCTCCAAAAATAACAATACAAGACTTAAATGTAAGGCACAATTAATTCAAATATATTGTACAAGTATTAGAATGAGAATGAGAATTACCTTCTCATGCGAGGATAGGAATTGGAGACGAGGACAAAATCGATAATTAGGGCATCGACTCGAACTTTGCGCTTGTCAAGGCCTTTGTAGGAGGAGAAGAAGAAAGAGTTCCTGCTACCATGGCCCGTTGGAGATGGCGAACATCGTTCAATAGAGCTATGTCAGTTTCTACCATGGAAGGAGAGCTCCTCTGGCAAGGGCAAGGGCTGAGGAGCAACAGTTTCGGCGAAGAAGTGGAAGATGAGGGTTGAGATCGTATATAGGTGCGGTCATTGATGCTTACAGAACGACCCATGAGAACAATGGCGTAAGAGTCATCGTCGTCCAGATTATCATCTTGCAAGTCCTCCCTTTTGAGACAAATCTTAATACCAAGTCTCTCAGAGAGCTTAGGAGTGAGCTGAAGAGGTAAGACCCAAAGACGTGGTGGAGACACTGACAACAACGGATCTTCAACGGCAGAGGAAGAGGGAGTTGTGGTGATTTCATTGGCGACAGCTGAGTGTGGGTTGGTGAGGATGGCGGCGATAAAGTAGCGGGGGTGGTGACGGAGGGGTTGTTTCTGGAGGACGGAGGAGCTGGAGATGATAGGATTTAGGAAAAAAAGAAATAGTGTGAAGTTGAGGTTAAAGATAAAGAAGTAATTTAAAAATTCTATTAAAAGGTTAACAAAAAATTAGAATTTAAATATTTTTGTCATATGAAATCTATTTTTTTATGAATATAATGTTAATTTTTCTTTTTACGGATATTTTTATCAACATTCACAAAATTTATGAATACAAATAATTGTGTTTTCCTTTTGAATATCTCTCAAATTTAGACAAAAATTCACTTTGAAATGTATAGAAATTGATATGAAACCTTAAGAATATTTAGAAGAAGGACTAAATATCCTATAAGGCTTCAACACATGAATTTATAGCTATGTGACACCTAAGAGACGTTGCATACTTGCATGATTAACGAAAATGAGCTATTTTATCAAAACTATCCGTTAACAACTTTTTTATCATAGAAATTAAAGAATAGATTCTTTCATCAAGCAACTGATTCTGTACTAGCCGTTATAAGAAAATTTTGAATTTTCAAATGAA
>NC_029790.2:122836308-122846189 GCF_000816755.2 Arachis ipaensis
CCATTATCTTTCTTCTCCTCTACAATAGATATTGTAGGATAGGATTTAGATCCAACTCGAATTTTATTCGCAGGTTAAAATTTTTATATAAATTCAATTCTACTTTATTCGTGACCCGCAGGTTGAGAATATCTCAACTCTAACCCTACCAATTTTTAACACGCAGATTACTAAAAAAATATAATATTATTATATAACTTGATGATAATTTAAAATATAATTGATTTTTATGTAAAAAAATGTATTAAATTATCAATTAATAATATTCTCTTAATGTCTAAGGATCTTTTGCATTTAGTGAGAGGTCTTTAGTTTAACATTCACTTGAAACATATTTTTATATAAGTATATAACATATACATAATTACATATATAGGATACGAATTGGTGGGTTGGGTTGAGGCTCAACTCGCACGAAAACCCTATCCACACCCTATCCGACCGGATTGGATTGGATTGATATCCACAGATAAGATGTATATTGCGACCAAAGTTGCGAGAACCGGACCGGTCAATAAACCGGTGAGGACACTGGTTCAATGGTTTACTGGTTCGACCAGAGTTCAACCGGAGTTCAACTGGTTTAATTAAATATTAAATAAAATTATTAAAAAAACTATATATAATTTTGAATATATAAATTTAATAATTTCTAACTTAATAAAATTTAAAATTTCACAATTTTACATCATAAATTCTCCATAATTTAATATTAAAAGTTCACAAACAACTTCAATCATCAAAGTTCATAACAAAAAACAACCATTTCTCCAAGGCATGACCCAAATTGCTTCCATTTACACAACATGCAACGATCATATCAATCAAAATCAAAATCAAAGTTTTATTACTCAACGAGAACCATAGTTCACTTGAGCTGCAACTATTCATAACTAAATATGCATTAACAAACATGTTGAATAATGATAAGCGCATGTGAAGGATCATCAGGAACAATAATAATAATAATCATAAGGAGCAGCATGTGAAGAGGATCAAGAAAGGGATAGAGATAGAATTAGACCAATGATTAATGTTCCAATTTGCACCTAGGTCAAAGGCAGTGCCTTGCCACCTCTTTTTCCACTCAAGAAAGGAAGATTAGAGAGTAAAAAAAATAAAAGAAAGATTTTGGAGTATTCATAAGTTTGTTTAGTTTGATCCTCCTTATTAGTCCTCAGAGTTCTTCTCAAATGAATTTCCTTATTTGTTTTTATGATCAAATTATGCTTTCATGCTTATTAGGCTAGTTGTTAATTTAGATGGATATGAGAGACTTAGAATGTAAATTCTAACTTATGTATAATCATATGGAATGTGCATTCCCTTGTGATGTCACTAGAGGCCAGAAATATTTGATGTTCTGCATGTGAGTAGCTAATTAGGAAAGAAGTGGGGGTCATCTCACATGATGGATGCAGAATTCTTCAAATAAGTGAGTCCCACATGGCTGCTTGATCCATCAACCTCAAAGATCTGATCAATCGACACAATATTAATGAGTGAGTGGTGCAACAATTCAGTTTTAGGAAAAAAGCATAGTTGAATAAAATTCAGCTCAGACTTACAACAACATCCAAGTTCCATAGAGAAGCGCGGGTTCCACAACAAACAATAACTTCAGAAAAAACAATCATGAACGGAAAATCAGATTCCAATATAAACAAAACCAAAATTATGAACAGATACCAAAATCATGAATCCAAAATAACCTTAGAAAATCATGAACAAATACCAAAATCATGAAGTTCAGTAAATCAGAAAATCATGAACAGATACCAAAATCATGAACAGAAAATCAGAAGGCAGCGAGGAGGAATAACAGAGTATTACTTACCGGCGGCGAACAACGGCGTCGACAGAGGAGGCGAGGTCGGCAATGACAAGGACGCGGTGGAGGCTGCGGTGGTCAAACCCATCGCTACTGTGGCTGCGGAACGTGGTGGCTGCGGGACGCGGTGGCGGTGGGCTGCTCGATTGGTGGGGGTGGCTGCAATGGTTCTCAGAGAAGAGAGGAGATATGAGTGTGAAAAAAAATCGAACGATTCTACCGGTTCACCGGTTAATCGCCAGTTATACCGATTTTCACTAATTTTTTGCCATGCGGTTTATAGGCTTATCCGGACCGGCTAGGTGACCTGTTTCCGATTAACCCGGTTGAACCGGTCGGTCCGGTTCGATTTTCAGATCCATGATTGCGACCCCTACTCCTCCACCTCAATCGTACTCCAACTAGTAATTTATCTCGATTTTTTCTTAAAAAATAGAGTAAAGTATCGTTTTTGTCCCCAACGTTTGGGGTAAGTCATATTTGTGTCCCTAACGTTTAAATCGTCCTATTTGTATCCTTAACGTTTATAAAAGTGATTCAATGTTATCCTACTATCAATTATACTAACAAATCAAATTATATTTTTCAATTATTCTCACTTGGATGTATTCATTCTCAATTAGGTCTTAGTTGGATGTGTTCGATTTTAATATTATACCCACTATTTGTGTTTAGATTCAATTATGTCCCTAGAAAAGTGAATTATGTAGATATTGTAGGAATTAGTTTCAATATTTGATAAGTTATTTTTCGAAGTAGATCATCGATTCTATCCTAGACATTTGTATTCTAACTTCAAGAAGAGATTTTTAAAACTCAAACTAAAGCGCTCATGATGTGTAATTGACGGCAGAATAACATTGAATCATTTTTACAAATGTTAGGGATACAAATAGGATGATTTAAACGTTAGGAACACAAATAGGATTTACCCAAAACGTTGGGGATAAAAACGATACTTTACTCTAAAAAATATTTACTATTTTTTGTTGTTAATTGTTGGTAAATTTAATTTGATTTAATTTTTTTATATTTTGAATTTGATTTATGTAGGCAAACTAAAGATTGATTCTGTTATCTCTTGGTAATGCTCAGGTCTGGATTTAGCCTTAATTTTTCTCTGGTAATTAAATTACTCCTAAAGGTATTCGGACATTACATATTGTAATACCTTATAACATGTAATGAACAAATAAATAACAAAGATCAAATATAAAACCATAATTTAATTGGAACAATCAATTAATTCAATTTTTATTTTATTTAGGTTAAAAACACTAAACAAAATACACACACACGCAAAAATGGTTGTAATCCTTTACGAAAAACTCAATATTAGTCACAATTGTTTTAACCAATATTATCTGCAAAAAGTTATTAATTTAAAAACTTTTAAAGAATTACGATTTTCGTGCATCACTGGAACAAAAACACTAGTTTCCAATAGTTCTTCCACTAGAAAATACCTTCACCAAAAAGAAAAAAAAATATAATTATTTACCAAATGAGATTATTAAGATGAAAGTCACATAAATAGAGTTAAATTATTGAATAATCAAGTTGCTCAATTGATTTATGGGAATGGTGTCAAATACCACTATGGAGTCCTTTTACAAGAGTGTGTTATAGGAAGTGGAGGATCTGACAATGAACCATTTAATATGCGATTAGCAATCCATCGATTTGCTGCCTCAGTGTAGTGCACACCATCCCAGCTAATGTACTTTGACGGATCTTTACAAGAACCAGCATAAATTTCTTTACCTTTAATCATTGCTTTGTTCCCACAATTTACATGGTACCCATCCTCATGATAACCACAACAAATTTCTGAAGGATCAACAAATCCTGCAATTACATATACAATTAACTATATATTAAGTTGTGATTTTTTTTTTTTAAAAAAAAGAGACCAAACCAATATAATTAATTAATGGAGATTAAACTAACATATATTGATGAGAAATGTTAGATACTTAATATTTTTTATATTTCAGGTATCAGTTTAATCGTTTATCCTAAATTATATTGATATACATTATGACATGTACTAAAAAACAAACGGGGTCAACACGCATTTCATGTAATTTTGGAAAATAAGTCCAGGAAAAAAAAAAACTTTGAAGTTCAACATTTTAAGTATCATTTTTTTTTCATTTAGAATTGGTTTTTAAAATTTTTTTGGTATTCATACCAGCACGTATCCATAGAGAACAAGGTGAAAACCGAAGAGAATTCACAAATGGGGAACAAGGGACGTGAGCTCATTTTTATGGAATATTATCATTACAATCCCTAATAAGAAATTCAATTCAGATGGATGAAAAATTAAAAGAAGAGTTACCTTCTCTTTTGGAGTTGCTGATGAGCTCATACTTAGCAGAGAACATGTCCACGTATGTTAAAGATGCATCTGGATACTGTGCCCTCAATTTGAGGACTCCATCCTTGAGCTTACTATTGAAATCTTTGGCTATGTTGTTTGCATATATGACACACCCGTTTTCATCAACTGACCCAGAAACCGCAATGTCGTTTTCTTTTTGGTTTTCTACTGTATTTTCTTTTCTAGGCCAAAAATGTAAACTCCATTTAAAAGTTTGAACTGGAGTATTATTATTTGCATTGTGCTTAGGCATGCTCAGTGGCAAGCAACCAATTGGACCCGTGTTATGTATCCAAAATACCCTTGCTCCTTGTTCATATAATATCTAACATAGGTACACTTAAATTAGTGTTTGCCAAACACAAAAAAATACAGAGAGAAGGAAAAAGTCGGTGCTATTGCCTCATTTAATTATCATAAATGAATAACATACTTTCTAAATATTATAAAATGTATAGGTATGGTATGGTATGCCATGTTAAGATTTTCAAGCATGTCAGAGATGAGTGCTTGGGAATCTTGGTGGCCCATGCCAAGAGCGATATCATTTTGCCCAATATCAAATGTGTAGATGGCTTTGGCGAACTCCTCTGGCCTCGGAAAGTTAACCGTGTAAGGATTTTCCTTCTCTGCAAATCACAGCTACATTATAATCCTAATTATATATAATTTAACAATTATGCATATGATGGTAAAATAGAAAACCTTGGTTGAAGAACTTGGCGGTGCGAGCCTTAAACTGGACAAACTGGGCAGTTTGGATTTCGAGTGTGAAAGGAGAACCGCCATCAAAGTAGGTCCTGTTTTGTCGCCTAATGGTTGATGATCCTGCACCAAAGTTTGCGCCATGCCTATAGCTTGTTCCAATTGAATCTATGTATGCACTCAAGTACGGGAAACCAAGCTTCTCCGCTGCATATAATAGTATATACAAGTAATCCATAGTTAGCATCTTTAATATAGTTTTTTCAACAGACTTGATTGGTCAAATGGTTAGTTCACTGAACTGTATAAACAAAATGTTGGATTTTCAAAAGTTATTTTGTGTATGCAGTAACACATTCATCACTAATAATATATATATTACCTTTAAGGATAAAAAAAAGTGATGATGAAGAGAACAGTAATAATCTAAGATCTATGAAAAAGGGGGTACTGGTGGCAATACTCTTGAAAACCAGGCTTTTGGAGGAGTTGTAATTATACATATCCAAACAAATTCAACGTGAAATCGCATATGGATCCCCCGAAAAAATAAAAAATCATAACTAGTGTTTTAATAAACTCAGAAGAAGCATAGAACACAAGCATCAGCAAGAATATTACCAATGAAATCTATAATAAGGCGTCCATCAGAAGCTCTGCCAGCAGCATCATGGAAGAAAGTCTGACCATATGGCAAAATAGCAGGGTAAAATGCAGACGACATGCAACCAGTGTCTGAATTGGAATCACCGAAGTTGAATATAGCTGGAAAATCACAAGCTGGGCTTGCGGGTTTTGGTTCCTCTGCTATTACACTAGGAAACCACGGGAGTATTAGTAACAGAACAAATCCAAACTCAGTTATTAGAGGGCCCATTATTATTGTCCCTACGCTCGCACAAATAATAGGATGCTTCACGTACTCCTCTATTTATACTCATCTTTGCCATCTTGGACACAACATTGTCGCTTTTATTCTAATATATTCTTTGAAGAGAAATCGAGAAAATGACGCCTCCCTTATTGGAAGATATCTAAATGGCATTTTTTGCTTTCTATTTTAAAAAAAGTAAATAATTACTTTTTATTACGAAAGATTTTACTATTCACAAAATTAACCATGAAAAAAATTAAATTGATGTTATACATATGAAAAATTAATATCGTTTGATAAAAATATCCGATCACTAAATTTAACATTGATTCTATTAAAAATTTTATAAAATTCTCAAAATATTCTTTTTATTACCTTCTCTTTCCTAATTTTAGGAAAAGTTTAAGGGCAACAATTTTATTAAATTTTGGCTAGCATGTAACAAATAAAAGAGAAGTGAGTAATCCTACACTATTGGATGAAATCTCACACCATTAAAAACATAATTGATGACTACAAATCACAAAAGTTGCTGGCCCCTAACACTCCTCATTCTTTAATCTAACTGAATCTATCATCCAATCCTAATAAGTAATAACAATCCTATAATCCCTCACTTTATTTCCCTCGTTCTTCTTCAATCACCACTTTCGGTTACTTAACTCTCAACTGTCATTCTCGCTGGCTCAGCCTCTAATGAAGGCCAAAGTGTGGGTTTGAAATTTTCGTTATAAGTATAGTTCCAAACCAACAATTGACCCTAATCAAAGTTTAATTCAAAGATGTCACAACCAACACAAAATAACCGAAAATTTTAAATTCCAGGTCGTTCTCCCTAAGAATTGCAATGAAGTGCTCAATTATTGGCTATGAGAAAATGGGGGTTTGAGGACAAAAGGCAAGTAATGTAAATAGCAATTAATGAAAGAAACAAAAATAACTAAATATCAAAAAGAATCAAACTCAAGGCAATTAATCAAAGAAAAGAAAATTCAAGTGCTAAAAATCCCCTTGGCAAGGATTGAGAGTTAAGGTTACCTATCCTAACCATTGACCACAAACATAGATGATTATGAAGAGTTAATCCTACTTAGTCAATCCTAACATCGATGATAAGTCAAATAGGCATAATTGATCTCAATCCACAAGTCCTAGTCAACTCACTAATTAACTTAGTGAAAGACTAGCGTTAGTGGAAACCAAATCAACTAATTACCCTAATATATCAATTAAGAATGGATATCAATGACTCAAGATCATCAAAGTCCTCAATTCCAAGCCAAAAGTGTGAAAAACTACACTATAACTAAGCCAAGCATTTTATCAAACACTTGGTGTGCATAAAAAGAAAAGCATATTAAATTGCAATAATAAAATCTAAAGCTACCAAATGCAAGATAACAATAATAACAACTCAATTAGGCTGCGTTTGTTTACAGAGACAGGACATTGACACAGGGACACAGAAACACATAATCATGTTTGGCAGAAGAGACATGGACAGAGACAATGTGTCCAGAGACACTGAATTAGTGTATTTTGTGTCCATCCTGACAAAAAGGATACAGAGACACTAACAAGGGACACAACTTATTTTTTATTTTTTCTTTCATTATTCTTATTAATTTTTCATGATTATATTTTTTATTATTATATTTTTCATCTCAAATTTTTTAAATGAAAAAAAATGAGAATAAGTTGAATTTTCATAATTTGTTCTAGTTTTTCACCAAACAGAATACAAGAACACAAAAATTTGTGTATCTGTCTTTCAGTGTCTTGTCCTGTCCTGTTCTCAAAAATAAACGCAGCCTTAAATAACAATAAACAAAGAAACATTAAATTGCATTAATAGAAATTCAATTCCAACAATAATGCATGAACATAAAAGTGACAAAATAAATGAAATAACAAGCAAAACTAAGAGAGCAAGGATGTAATAACAAGAAATTGAAAGGAAAACTAAATTAAAGCAAGTATCAAAATATAAATCTAAGAGAAATTTAACTAATCTATCCTAAATTCTAGAGAGAAGAGAGAGCTTCTCTCTCTAGAATATAACCTAAAACATGTTACTAAACTAAACCTAATTGTTCTCCCCTTGTTTCTTCTTGAATTTGGCCTCAAATAGCTTTAGAAATGAGTTGGAGTGGATTTTGGAAGCCCAGAATTTGCCCCAGTGTATTGCATTAAATGAAGTCACGTGCTGGGTATCACGCGTACGCGGAATTTGACAGATTTTCAAACTTTATTCTTCATGAATTCTACACTTTTACATGCTTTTTCTTCACTTCTTCAATCCAATCTTTGCCTTCTAATCCTGAAATTACTCAACAAACACATCAAGGCATCAAATGGAATTAAAGTGAATAAAATTTAGCAATTTTAGGACCTAAAAAGTATGTTTTTACTTTTAAGCACAACTTAGGAGGAATTCACAAAACCATGCTATTTTAGTGAGTAAATATGAGAAAAGTTGATAAAATTCACTCAATTAAAACAAATAAATACCATAAAATGTGAATTTATCAGCCTCACTCACACAATCACAATGGCAACCTCACGAACTTGAATATCTTCCTTATCCTCTCTAAGCATGTGAGCCACGTATGGTTCATCTGAGATCCAAGCTTCAGCGAATGCATCGTCGGACTGAGTTCCAATTCAAACAAAAAGTTAAATGTCACCGGAAAATTTTTTTGAAATCTGATCAACGATACAACCTTCTAAATGGTACCACTGCAGAGCAAGTGGGCTATTGGGAAGATTACGAGTTGGCACATCGGAGAGATCAAAGCAAATGCTGCTGAAGAAATTCTTCGACAATGAGTCTCAAACTGACATCTCCAATGTGGCGGTGTTAGCATCAGTTTGTTGTAAGCTCAAGGCAAAGACATGATGAACGTTAACAATTGGCGGCAGAGACCACCACCACGGCGAGTGAGGTTATTGGTAAGAATCTGATTTTTGATATACATATTTTTTTTGCTATTTTAAAATTTATTTCGGAAAATTTTGAACTACGGCCTAATAAAAAATAGTGAGGTTGACCCAATAGTAAAAAATAAAAAATTAAATAGAAAAAGACTATTAATAAGGTCAAAATTGACTTAATAAGGGTAATTAATCTCCCTAAGTCAAGTTTCACTAGTAAATAATAAATATTAGCTTAACATTTGTTTATTTTTCTAACTAGAGACTTTTTGAGCTGGAAATTCACTTTTAGTGACAGTTTTGCGTGCGTCGAGAAAAACTCTTGTAACCAAAAATTTCGAAATCAGTGGTAAAAATAATTTCTACCTTAGTAATTGTGTCCCAAAATTAATATTAGTCATCCATTCATGATTTATTTCTTTAAAAATAAATTTTATCCATTAATTACTTTACCACACGGCAAAATTTATTCCGAACCAAATTTCTGATTAGTATTCCGCAAACGACTCCTAAAGACCCCAAATCTTCTTACTTGCCACCCAAGTAATAGGCCGTCAAAATGGGCTGATGAGTTTGGAAAACTCTAATTTAAATTGATGATGATCAAATATTATTAAAATAATTAGTTGTAAAATTATTAATGTAATTTTAATCCATATGTGCTAATTGAAATAATTTTGCTATGCAGGTTTTTGCAATTGGGCCGAAAAGAAAAGAAAATTATAACAAGCCCAATTGTATCAAAAATGTATTCAGCCTTGGTATTAAATTATTGTGATTATGGTGGCTGAAATTATGGTTATGTCACTTAGGCCGAAAAGGAAAGAAAAAATTCCAAGCCCAATATGAATGTAAACATTCAGCCTTGTTCAAAATGCTTAAGTATTATGGCTGAAGCAATTTGTGGTTAATTGAGCCTGAATCAAATTGATCTAGCCCAAAATGATTTGCCTCAAGACCATTAAGGTTGGTTCGAAAGTTAAAAGAAGAGAAAGCAAGGAATGCTTCCAACGGATCTCTTTCTCTCATGTGATGGATTCCAAATTCATTCAATTATCATTAATTGCATGGGAACAATGAGAGAGAAAAGGCAATTGATTTGATTGCTGCCTTAATGATACACGCTACTCAGCAAAGGGAAGAAACAAATT
>NC_029790.2:122846536-122861426 GCF_000816755.2 Arachis ipaensis
TGTAATGATGCAAAAAAAAAAAAAGAAAACAAAAAGTATGTTGTGGCTGAGATTTTCATCACTTATGGTAAGATTTTGTGAAGAGATCTCAGCTTCTCCATACCAAAAATGGGTGATGAAGATTTTGGTCAGAGGAGAAAGATCCTTGGAGGGATGGCTTGTCTCTGATTTTGCTCAACCACCACAGGAGGTAGCTACAGTGGCTATGTGATGGAGGAGGCAGAAGTTGGAGCAGATGAAGCTGTCATCATCAATAACTCATCAAGGGCTAGGAATCCATCTTGGAGTGCAAGACAAGATGGAAGGCTCGGATTGATGAAGATTGGTGACCAAGGAAGGACCAGAGGTAATTGCATGTTGAGTTTTGCATTCGGTTATCTCTCCTCTCTCTATGGCCGAACCGGTTTACATGAAGAAGAGGAAGTTTGGCTTGGTTTATTTGGTTTCAACTGTGGAGGCTTCTCCCTATAAGTAAGGGAGAACAGCCAGGGCTTGAAGTAAGGAAAAGAGTGAGCACAGAGTTCCTATAGCTCCCCAAGTTAACAGAAGTTCTTCTCCTTCAATGATCTTTATTTTGTAATTTTCTGTTTAATTTTGTCTGTCTTGAGTCTCATGGAAAAAGGCAAACAGTGAGGTTTGTATGAAAAAGCCCTAGAGCGGAAAAAGGCAGAGTGCACAAAATTAAAAGAAAATCCATAGATGTCCTTAGAGGTCCTTTGTACATCTGTGTTATGTTTCATGATTTTGTGGGAATCCCCTTGCAAGTTGGGTTAGCACTTGGTAGTTGAAATCTTGGCAGTGACCAAGTCAAGTTCAGGATTGGGGTTTAGATTCTGGACTTGTCCCGGATAGTAAGGGTAGTTCCTAGGGAGAATTGGTGTATGTAATCAAGATGATTATAGTGAAATTCCATCATTGTTGTGATGGAGACTGGATGTAGGCTGTATTGCACTTGGCAGCTGAACCAGGATACTTCGTGGTGTGATTTTCTATCTCTCTTCTACTCCATTTCTGTTTCTGCTGCATAGGAAATAAAACTGGAAAATATCTCGTGCCGGGTTACAATATAAAAAGAAAAAGTCTCGTGGCTAGGTACGAGACAAAAATAAAAAAGTCTTCAGAAATTGTTTCAAAGACCAGCAAGTGTTACTAAGCAAAAAAGGGGCTAAGATTCAACCTCCCATTCTCTTAGCCACTGAAAAACCATCAATTGGTATCAGAGCTTGGTCTCAAAGAGATCAAGCTTTGCAGCTTGGAGAAAAGATCCAGATGGCAGAAAACAGTGGCTCAATCCTGGTGTCCTACAATCTTACAGAAGGACAGTCAAGCAACAGACCTCCTCTTTTCAATAGTAAAAACTACACCTATTGGAAAGAGAGAATGAAGATTTTTGTGCAAGCAGTAGATTACATACTATGGAAGATCATCCTGGAGGGTCCTCAATATCTAACCACCACAAGTGCTGCAGGAGTAGTTTCCTTTAAACCAGAAGCCAGTTGGACCGAAGAAGACAGAAATAAGGTGGAGCTTAATGCCAAGGCTATCAACTTGCTCAACTGTGTAGTCAGCTTCGAGGAGTACCGACGGGTATCACGATGCACAACGGCAAAGGAAATCTGGGACAAACTTCAAGTCACTCATGAAGGAACCACCTTAGTAAAGAAGACCAGGATAGACATGCTGAACAGAGAATATGAAATGTTCTCAATGAAGGAAGGAGAATCCATAGATGAAATGTTTGAAAGATTCAACATCATCATTGTTGGCTTGGATGCTATGGGGATTAAGTATCCTGAATCTGTGCTTGTGAGGAGAGTTTTAAGATGTTTTACAAAAGAGTGGAAAACAAAAGCATTGATAATATCTGAGAATAGTGGTCTTGATTCTATGACATATGATGACTTGAGAGGAAATTTACTTGCTTTTGAAAATACTTATTTGAAAAAGGATTCAAAAAATAAAGGAACTGCTTTTACATCTGTTACTAACCCCCTGGATGATGAATCCAGTGATAACTCATCTGAAAATAAATTTGTGTTGTTTGCCAAAAAATTCAGGAAAATGGTAAAGTTCAAGGAGAGAAGCAAGGGAAGCAGCTCTAGGAAACAAAGAAAAGATATCAGCAAAGTGATATGTTACAACTGCAAAGAAACTGGGCATTTCAAATCAGATTGCCTTAAGTTGAAGAAAGAAGAGAAGCCAAAGAAGGGAAAGAAGAAAGGTCTGATGGCCTCTTGGGAGGACTTGGAAAACAATTCAGAAGATGATGAAGAATTCGAAACCAAGTCTCAACCATGCCTTATGGCAAACCACGTTGAACAGGTAGTCATTCATAACCCTGATACTGAAGCTCTTCATCTTATGATATACCACCTTTATGAAAAAATTAGATGCTTCTTGCTTGATAACCAAGATCTTGAACAACAAATCACCATTCTTAAAGCAGAAAACGGTTTTCTCAAAGATAAATTAAGGGAGGCTGAAGCTGCTGTTGAACTTGTTGAAGAAAACAAGTAGCTGAAAGCCCAACTTAAAAGTTGTGAAAGTGATCATTGTGTTGTTGCATATGTGGACTGTTTTAAAAGAAATGAAGAGTTGCTTAAAGAGGTCAATGAGCTTAAAGAAGACTTAGCCAAGTTCACTCAAAGTTCTGAAAATCTAAATCAAATCTTGGCTAGTCAAAAACCTTTTTATGATAAAGCTGGCTTGGGCTTCTTTAAATCTGTTGAGAAACCTTATTTTGAAAACATTGCTTCATCTTTTAATGATACAAGGTTTCAAAACCCAACAAGCTTTAACAAAACAGCAACTCCAAGGTTTTGTAGACTATGTAACCGAAATGGACACTTTCCCATTCAATGCTTCTTTGGTGAAAGAATGATTGGTGACAAAGTTTACAAAGTTATTTTTTATTATAATGGATTGGGACAAAGGAGATGGTTTAACGTGAAAGGATCCAAGAAGATTTGGATACCTAAGGTCACTTGAGCTCATTTTGTAGGTATGCCTATCATCCAAGCGGAAGGACAATATGTGGTATATGGACAGCGGATGCTCTAGGCATATGACCGGAAAGACAACCTTCTTCATAAAGCTTGATGAGTATGATGGAGGGTTTGTCAGATGGTAAAGGAAAAATAGTGGCCGTTGGAAAAGTTGGTAAAAGTTTCTCATCTTGTATAAATGATGTTCTTCTTGTAAATGGTTTGAAACACAATTTACTTAGTGTAAGCCAATTGTGTGATTTAGGATATGAAGTTATTTTTAGAAAGTATGTATGCTTAGTTATGTGTGAAAAATCTGGGGATATTTTGTTTGAGGCTAAAAGATGCAATAATGTGTATGTATTGACTCTTGAAGACTTAAAAGATCAAAGAGTAACATGCTTCACTTCTCTTGAATATGAAAAATGGCTATGGCATAGAAAATTGGGTCATGCTAGCATGTACCAAATTTCTAAGCTAGTCAAGAAAAATTTGGTTAGAGAAATTCCAAATATCAAATTTGATAAGGATCTTACTTGTGATGCTTGCCAATTAGGTAAACAAGTAAAATCTTCTTTTAAACCAAAAGATGAAATTTCAACCAAGAGGCCATTAGAGATGTTACACATTGATCTTTTTGGTCCAACAAGAACTCAAAGTTTAGGAGGTAAACACTATGGTCTAGTGGTGGTGGATGATTACTCTAGATTCGGTTGGGTACTTTTCCTTGCTCATAAAAATTATGCCTTTCGTGCTTTCTCAACCCTTTGCAAAAGAATTCAAAATGAAAAAGATTTAAAGATTGCCCATTTGAGAAGTGATCACGGAAAAGAATTTGAAAACCAAGACTTTAAAAAATTCTGTGATGATTTTGAAATTGCTCATAACTTCTCATGTCCTAGAACCCTTCAACAAAATGGGGTGGTTGAGAGAAGGAATAGAAGCCTTCAAGAGATGACTAGGGCTATGCTATGTGAAAAAGAGATTCCAAAATTCCTATGGGCTGAAGTTGTAAATACAGCTTGTTACATTTTGAATAGGACCATTATTAGAAAAGGGTTAGAGAAAACTCCTTATGAGCTATGGAAAGGAACCCCTCCTAATCTTAAGTATTTCCATGTCTTTGGATGCAAATGCTTTGTACTTAACAATAAAGAAAACCTTGGTAAATTTGATCCAAAATCGTATGAGGGAATGTTTGTTGGATACTCCACCACTAGCAAGGCTTATAGAATTTACCTCAAAGATCATAGGACCATAGAGGAATCCATACATGTTTCTTTTTGTAATACTAATGCAATTCCCAGTGCTCCTTTAGATGATGATACAGGTAGTGAAGTAGAAACAAGCCATCAACCAAGTAAAGAAGGTCCCAATGCTGTCCCAAGTGAAGAATTTGTCCGTCCAGTTTTGTCTCATCAGGATGGAGGAGACATTTCTGTTTTGTCTCCTGAGCCAGCAAGAGAATCTGGAACAGAACAACCCACTGAAGCTCATCAAAGCTCAACATCACTCCGGAAGCCAAGAGAATGGAAGTCCATGAGGGGTTATCCTCATGACTTTATCATTGGTGATCCCTCTCAAGGTGTAACAACAAGATCCTCAACCAAAAAGCAAACCGAACCAAGCAATCTTGCTCTCTTATCACAAATGGAGCCCAATAATGTGAAGCAAGCTCTTGAAGATCCTTCTTGGATCAAAGCCATGCAAGAAGAGCTTGCTCAATTTGACAAGAATGAGGTTTGGACACTAGTACCTCATCCAGATGGTAAGAAGGTAACAGGTACTAAGTGGGTTTTCAAAAATAAATTAGGTGAGGATGAGAAAGTTGTTCGTAACAAGGCTAGATTAGTGGCCCAAGGTTACAATCAAGAAGAGGGTATAGATTTTGATGAGTCTTTTGCTCCGGTAGCTAGAATGGAAGCAATTAGGTTACTTCTTGCCTATGCTGCCCATAAGGGTTTTAAAATGTTTCAAATGGATGTCAAATGTGCTTTCCTTAATGACTTTATTGATAGAGAAGTGTTTGTGGCACAACCCTCCGGTTTTGAAGATAAAGAATTTCCAAACCATGTTTTTAAACTCTCAAAGGCTCTTTATGGCCTTAGACAAGCTCCAAGAGCTTGGTATGAAAGACTTAGTGCCTTCTTGTTGGAAAATTAATTTCAAAGGGGTACCACCGATACTACTTTATTTATTAAAGCATCTAATGATGATATTCTTCTAGTTCAAGTTTATGTGGATGACGTTGTGTTTGGATCGGCCAATGAATCCTTGTGTGAAGAGTTTGGAAAACTCATGACTAGTGAGTTTGAAATGAGTTTAACGGGAGAGCTAACATTCTTTCTTGGTCTCCAAATTAAACAAACTCCTAGTGGCACCTTTATTCATCAAGGAAAGTATGCTAAAGAATTAATAAAAAAATTTGGCCTAGAGAATTCCAAACCAATGGGTACTCCAATGCATCCAAACACTAAACTTGAAAAGGATGAAAATGGTAAAGATGTGGATGAAACTAAGTATAGAGGAATGATAGGTTCACTCATGTATCTTACTTCCTCTAGACCGGATATTGTTCAAAGCGTGGGTGTATGTTCAAGATTTCAATCTCACTCAAAAGAATCCCATCTTTCAGCCGTTAAACGCATCATTAGATACATTAAGGGAACTAGTGACTATGGCTTATGGTATCCAAAATCTGATGCTTTTTGTGTAGTAGGGTTTTGTGATGCAGATTATGCGGGAGATAGAGTGGATAGAAGAAGTACATCCGGCATGTGTTGCTTCTTTGGAAGCTCACTCAACATGTGGTTAAGCAAAAACAAGCCACCGTAGCTCTATCCACAGCCGAAGCTGAATATATTTCTGCATCTGCATGTTGTTCACAATTAATTTGGTTGAAAACACAATTAGAAGATTACAAATTAAAAATCAATAGTATACCCTTGTTTTGTGACAACATGAGTGCTATAAACATATCAAAAAATCCTGTTTTGCACTCAAGAACCAAGCACATTGAGATCAAATATCATTTTATTAGAGAACATGTGCAAAAGGGTACTATTCATATTTAATTTGTAAAATCCGAAGAACAACTTGCGAACATTTTCACTAAGCCCTTGTGTGAAGACAGATTCTGTTCCTTGAGAAATAGTTTGGGAATGATAGAATTAAGTTCTGTTAATAATTCGTGAAATTTTTTTACTCTGTTTGGTTTTGTCTCGTAGGAAGGCAGGAAACATTTTTAGGACGTGAGGAACGGGCCATGATTCAGGGGGAGATTGAACTGATATTAATTATCTTGGACCCCACCAAATTTATTTGACCCTACTCTGACCCGTTTTGAACCTCTCATTGTGTTAATCATACTTTTAGTTGTTGTCAAATCAAATCTTTATCTTTCCCTCATCCCTTGATTCTAGGAGCTAACCCTTCAACTTTTAATTTTAAAATCTTTCTTTGTTGATCACCGCGCATAACCCTCTCTCTCCACTCAACTCAATGGTCATTAACCACCTAATCTTCTATCTCCACTCAGCATTTAATACTCCCTGTTGCTGCTACTGCTGTTGAATGCTCTGTTATTTTGCTCTCTTTATATATTTGATGCTTTGTTATGTTTCATTGATTTGTTGCCATGTTTTGCTTTGTTATGTTTCATTGATTTGTTGTCCTATTTTGTTTTTCTTTGATCTGGCTCTATTTTGAGCACTTTATGGATTAATTTCGACTTGAGCTTTGATTGTCATTGATAAATTTATTTGCTCAAATGCATGTGTGATATGAAATTTTATTAAGGTGTTTGAAAAACATTTTCTTGTGAAAATATGATTCGGTCTTAAAGGATCCAAATCCTTGAAATTTTCATCTTTTAGGAATCCTTTGGAGCTTGTACACAGTTTTTGCTTTCTTATTTTGGTATTGTACTTGGATACTCTAGACCATTGTGTTTTGGTAGAAAAAAATTTTCTGCTCTTTGGTATGTTGTTTTCATTTATTTTGCAGGACCCCATTGATGACAAAAGGGGGAGAAAAAGATGAAAAAATTGAAAGAACAGGGGCTGAAATCATTTTTGATTCATGATCACCCCTATGCATAAACTCTATGTTTTCCAATGATTATGATCCGTTTTGTTGAAATGCTTGCTGTATTTGGAACAATTCTCGAAATGCTTGCTGTATTTGGAACTTAGTTAGTTATGATAATTTTCTTGTGCTCTGATATAACTCTGTTTAAGTGAAAATATTTTCCTTGCTAAAAACTGATAATTTTTGCTCTGATATGTTGATTGGAAAATGTTGTTCAAATTATTTGGCAGCAAATTGTTTTGAATTATCAATTGTGTTTTTGGTTGCTATGAACTCTGTACTCAAGCATTTTGTTTGCGTTTGAGCAGAAAATCAATTTTATGAAAACAAATGAGTTTTGTTTATCACTCCAATTCTGCTCATAAATCAAGCCATTCTACATTACAAAATTTTATATGTTGAATAACATAGTTGCCTTAAGCTTGATTTCAAAAGTTACAGGTAAAAATTCCCTTGGTAAAATAGCATACATTAAGGGGGAGCCATGTAACAATTGAAAAGGAAGGAATCCAAGTATTCACAAAGGGAGTGTTCTAATTTTTTATCCTTTTCCATTTCAATTTTTAATAATGTTTGTCATCAAGGGGGAGATTGATGAGTTTGGAAAACTCTAATTTAAATTGATGATGATCAAACATTATTAAAATAATTAGTTACAAAATTATTAATGTAATTTTAATCCATATGTGCTAATTGAAATAATTTTGCTATGCAGGTTTTTACAATTGGGCCGAAAAAAAAAGAAAATTATAACAAGCCCAATTGTATCAAAAATGTATTCAGCCTTGGTATTAAATTATTGTGATTATGGTGGCTGAAATTATGGTTATGTCACTTGGGCCGAAAAGAAAAGAAAAAATTCCAAGCCCAATATGAATGTAAACATTCAGCCTTGTTCAAAATGCTTAAGTATTATGGCTGAAGCAATTTGTGGTTAATTGGGCCTGAATCAAATTGATCTAGCCCAAAATAATTTGCCTCAAGACCATTAAGGTTGGTCCGAAAATTAAAAGAAGAGAAAGCAAGGAATGCTTCCAACGGATCTATTTCTCTCATGTGATGGATTCCAAATTCATTCAATTATCATTAATTGCATGGGAATAATGAGAGAGAAAAGGCAATTGATTTGATTGCTGCCTTAATGATACACGCTACTCAGCAAAGGGAAGAAACAAATTCAATTAATTTCATTCTCTTTCCTAATTTAATGCCTTTCTAATTTCTCTCTCTTCTCTCTCTACTTGCTTCTCACTTTCGATCACTTCCATCACAGCAAGCATGGAAGCTATGGCAAGCTACCGTAGAGAGGAAGATGAAGCAAGCAACAAGACTATTGTAATGATGGCAAGAAAAAGAAAACAAAAAGTATGTTGTGATTGAGATTTTCATCACTTATGGTAAGATTTTGTGAAGAGATCTCAGCTTCTCCATACCAAAAATGGGTGATGAAGATTTCGGTCAGAAGAGGAAGATCCTTGGAGGGATGGCTTGTCTCTGATTTTGCTCAACCACCACAGGAGGTAGCTACAGTGGCCTCCGTGATGGAGGAGGCAGAAGTTGGAGCAGATGAAGCTGTCATCATCAATAACTCATCAAGGGCTAGGAATCCATCTTGGAGTACAAGACAAGATGGAAGGCTCGGATTGATGAAGATTGGTGACCAAGGAAGGACCAGAATTAATTGCATGTTAGGTTTTGCATTCGGTTATCTCTCCTGTCTCTATGGCCGAACCGGTTTGCATGAAGAAGAGGAAGTTTGGATTGATTTATTTGGTTTCAACCGTGGAGGCTTCTCCCTATAAGTAAGGGAGAATAGCCAGGGCTTGAAGTAAGGAAAAGAGTGAGCACAGAGTTCCTATAACTCCCCAAGATAACAGAAGTTCTTCTCCTTCAATGTTCTTTATTTTGTAATTTTCTGTTTAATTTTGTCTGTCTTGAGTCTCATGGAAAAAGGCAAACAGTGATGTTTGTATGAAAAAGCCATAGAGCGGAAAAAGGCAGAGTGCACAAAATTAAAAGAAAATCCATAGATGTCCTAAGAGGTCCTTTGTACATCTGTGTTATGTTTCATGATTCTGTGGGAATTCCCTTGCAAGTTAGGTTAGCACTTGGCAGTTGAAATCTTGGCAGTGCCAAGTCAAGTTCAGGATTGGGGTTTAGATTCTGGACTTGTCCCGGATAGGAAGGGTAGTTCCTAGGGAGAATTGGTGTATGTAATCAAGATGATTATAGTGAAATTCCATCATTGTTGTGATGGAGACTGGATGTAGGCTGCATTGCACTTGGCAGCTGAACCAGGATACTTCGTGGTGTGATTTTCTATCTCTCTTCTACTCCATTTCTGTTTCTACTGCATAGGAGATAAAACTGGAAAATATCTCGTGCCGGGTTACGAGATAAAAAGAAAAAGTCTCGTGGCTATGTACGAGACAAAAATAAAAAAGTTCCCAGAAATTGTTTCAAAGACTAGCAAGTGTTACTAAGCGAAAAAGGACTAAGATTCAACCCCCTCTTCTCTTAGCCACTGAAAAACCATCATGGGCTAAACCCATCGGGTCAGCCCGTTTACCCATTTAAGTGGGCGAGCTTTGCCTCTAAAATTAAGCCCGTTTAAATTTCGGGCTAAACAGGCTGAGCCCAATTAACCCAAAAAAAATGACGGGTTAAACGGACTAGCCCACGGGCTAAACGGGTGGCCCGTTTATATTTTTTTTGCATTTCTTCAAAAAAAGTAGCACTTTTAGCCGATATTTCTCTCGATCCGACCTGAAAATCCGACCCATCAACAAAAAATATTATTTTTTAAAGGTTTTTGACCTAAAAAAAGTGATATTTTTGTCAAAATATTATTCAAAAAATAAAATAAAAGGATAAACGGGTTGGCCCGTTTAACCCATGGGACTGACCATAAACGGTCCGGGCTAAAAAATTATGGCCCGCGAATAAAGCGGGCTTAAACGGTCCAGCCCATTTAACCCACGGGCTTAACGGGCCGGACCTAAATAGACCGGACTAGCCCGTTTGACAGCCCTACAAGTAACTTGTCTCTCCTTCTCAACCTCTGAGCCGAGATTATCTTAGTCTTTCACCTCTTTCTGTTGTGTTTTTAACCTCGGGTAACTAAGTGCGGTTAACTGTGAATAAGCTCGACATGCAAGCACTAACTAAGTTTTCTCGTATTCACGCCCCTTCTTCATTAAAGTCCAGTCCTTGTCCACGAAGATTTTAGCCTCTTTTACCATCATAAATTTAGCAAGACTTTAATTTTTTATTTAAGGAAGCATTGACCACAAAATTCACAAAACACTTTACACATTTTTACACTCTTTTGACCGAATTCTTGAGAGAGAAAGAGAAAAAATTCTTACACTTTTTCTTTGCGTCCCAGCCCTTATTTCAACTCTTCTTCCATTGTTCTTCATGTGTTTTTCAAGTACTCAATCCATACAAACATAAACTCTTGCCCCGTTTTCACTAATTCTTGTGTTTATATCAAAATTTTGGCAAGGTAAACTCTTGTTCCTTCTCTTTTTTTCTGTTTTTTTTAAATAGTAGCTATGATGAGTTCTTACTCTCCTCCATGTATAGAAAACTATTTTTTAATCATCCATGGAGCACGCCTAAAAACATAGAGAAATTTGAGCTTAAAGTGATTGAATTTTGATGTTTTTGTGACACTTTTCAACCAAAAATGAAATTGCACCACCACCAGTCGTGCCTCTGCCTTTATGTGTGTTTTTTCTAGTGTGTGAAAGTTTTAAGAACTGAATTAAATAAGAGGTAAGGGTTACACATAGTTAGAATATATATTTGTGCTTGATTCGATGTTCATATAAGCCATTTTATGGTGATTTTGTGCTTAATTTTGTAATCTGTAAATTTAGTGGTGCTTCTCTGTTTTTGCCTTATTATTTGAGTGATATATGAAACTTATTTATCTCTAGAAATTGCATGAAACCACTGAAATTATTTGAAACACTTTGAATTTACGTTTCAAGCTTTAAAAGTTACTAAAAGTGGATAAAAATAAAAAACTGCACCCCTGAAAATTCAGCCACTAAATAATAATGAAAGTCACGTGTATAAGGGTTAAAAAGATGATAGAAAATTGATTTTAATCCTATGGAACAAAGGTGTAAAAGTAAAAAAAGTATTATGGTCATTTTTAAATAAAAAGAAGGTTAAAAATATAATTTAATTAAAAGATAAGTAAAATTCTAAATTTAGTGTCATTAAGGATAAATTAAAAATTCTATAAATTAATTGCGTCAAAATTATCATTACAAGTATGGATTATTGTTTAGATCCAAATTTGAATTGGACTGATTTCGATTTGCTTGCATGAGATTGAGTTGGTCGAAGGAAGAGTATAGAAGAATGAAGGAGAGAAGGATGATGGGGAATAATGATATGATTTGGAGAATTATGGTCAAGAACACTAGAGAAATCGATCAAGAAAATTGTAAGAAAATGAAAGAAAGATCCAAATTCAGATTCTTTTAAAGATTTTCGACTGTTTTCTCTTTCACGCTCATCACACCATGTAAAAAGAGGTGAGTTCAAAAAGAATGCAGTAGGAGAAAACTTCACGAATTCAAAACAATGTGTTCTTAGTCTCTAAAAACTTCATTTTCTCAAACAAGTTCTTACAAGCAAGTCACATGCTATATATACTAACAACTAGCCAGCTAACTCCTATAATCATAATTAGTTTTAACTACCCAACTAACACAATTACAGCTACGATTAACTAACTATATTTTATTATTAGACTTTAGTCCATGTAACAGAGACAAGTCGTCACTCGACTTAGCATTTTGGAAGTTGTATGGGGACCATTTCATAGAAAAATGCTTCTGCAAATGCATATAAGAACTAAGGATTAAACAAATATTCTCCTTAGTCGAACAACCTCGGTTAAATAGACTAGTGGAAGCAGCAAACAAAGTTGTGCTCAAAGAGCTTAAGAAGAGACTCGAAGATGCTAAGGAGCTATGGGCATACGAACTAGTTAAGTACTGTCTTCTCGTCATATCGTACCACACTCCAATCCACTATTAAAAAAGCATCTTTTTGGCTAACCTATGGAAATGAGATGATGATTTCAATGGAGATTGACAAGGCCATCCCCAAGGTGCTAATAGAAGGATTTATCAAAAGCCCTCAAGCAAAGCGGCTCTCAAGCAACGGATTACCCAAAGCTATAACCATAGTGTCTCACTGAGGAGCTTATGAGAAAATGATCTCGCATTACAACATGATAACATTCTAGCACCCACCCCTGACAAAAGAAAGCTAGCCCCAAATCGGAAAAGATCCTATAGAGTAACTCAAGGGTGCCGAGACACGAGTTTACGAAACACTGCCAACTTAAGATAGTTTATCCCTAGAGTACATTAATGACATGGTAACCTTTCTCTACTTGTCCAAACAGAAACTCTCTCTTACCTCAAATACCTTAAAAATCATTCACGAAAACTTTAGCCGGACACAATTATAAAGTTATTATTAGGATAAAGTACTAAATTGGTTTCTATGTTTTGACTTAATTTTGTTTTGGTCTTTAAGGTTTAAAGTGTCTTATTTAAATCCAAAAATTTTTTATTTAATTTCAATGTAGTATTGCCGTGAAGTCAATGTTAAATAATTAATGTCACTGTTTCATCAAACCTTAATGTCCTTTCCTAAAAAAGAAACACAAACTCAATAGGCACAATATCAGCCGCGGATGCATCATCGCGAGCCATTAACCTTGGTCCAAGCACATGGAGAACATCGTCGAGAACTCGCTTTCTGCAGGAAAGTTCATCGGTGGCAACGAGAATAAGACCATCGTCACCTCTACTGCGGAGAACTTCCCTTGAGAATCGAAGAGTTTGGTTATATAAGTTTTCTATATCTGAAAAATTGAGTTTCGTTAATTATTTAACATTGACTTCATGGCAGGACTATGTTAAAATTAAATAAAATTTTTTTGGAATAAGACAATTTAAACTTTCAAAACCAACATAAGATTAGATCCAAACATAAAAAATCAATTTAGTACTTTATTCTTATTATTATTTGAATTTATATATCCAATTTTAACATTGATTATACAAATGCTTACCCCTAATTGCTCAAAATCATATTTACTTCTATTCAACTCAAATAAGCAACTATTCAAAAATGAATCTTTCTCTTAAGCAATAAGGCGCAAAAGTATAAATCAACTATTAAAGAAACTCCTCATAGCTAGAGACTGAGCATTTTTTAGAAAGGATTTAGATTCTCTAAATTTTGAATTTTATTTTAAAGGGTAAAATATGATCTTTTATCATTTATTTTATAGCTGAAATCCAGAGAAAATATGAAAAAAAAATTATTTAAGAATGAGAAATCACACTTTATCCTATATCCTCTAAAATGAAAATTCAAAATTTAGAAGATCCAAATTTTCTTAAAAAATATGTTCATGAATAACGCACTACACAACCTAAAATGACATCCGGATAAAGCGATTCAGCGGGACAAAAAGTTTCACATAGACGGAAAGATACACACGCCACAAATATTGCGATTTTTTTCTGAAATAAAATAAAAAAACTATTATTTTTTTAAACACGATTTTGAATTTTAATTCTCTAAATACGATTTTTTTTAGAGCAAGTTCGACGCACTCCTGGCGAACTCTATAAAAATTATAGAGTTCGCCGGCGAACTCCACTCAAAATTTTTAAAATCCACGTTTTTAATCCATATCATCGTATCCAAAATAGTATATAGATCTTCAAATAGTATATAGATGCAAAAATAAAATACGACTTATTCCTATGTACTATTGTGTACTCTTATGTACTCTGGAAACGATGATAATGGTTACCATTGATAACTTTTCAAATTACATTTTAAGTGAAGTTTGCGGGGGTAAGGTGAACTCTATAAAATTTATAGAGTTTACCAGGGTAAGACGAACTCTATAATTTTATAGAGTTCGCCGAAGGGTGTGGCGAACTTGCCCAAATGCAAAAAAGAATCGTATTTGGAGAATTAAAGTTCAAAAATCGTATTTGAAAAAAAAATTTATTTTATTTTAGTGAAAAATCTCAAATATTGCACAATAAATAAAAAAACAAATGCACCACAAAATGGCTAAGGAAAGCCAAATATCAAACAAAATACAAAATGAGATATCCTATTTTGTATTCTGCTAAAATCTATGAAGCACAGATACTTTGTTGAATTGTTATGTCCATGTGTCGGACACATTTTGGACACGACACTTACTGACACTCATTTGACATGCGTGTTTGCTGTGTCTAATTGTGTCTTAATAAAAATAAAAAAAAATTTCTGGACACACCTAAATACCATCATGTGTCAATGTGTCCAATTTTATTCTTAATATGTATTCTTAAAATAAATTTAGAAATAGTATGTATTATTTATTAAAACAAAAAATATTTTAAATACTTTATATAATTAAAATAAGATATTAAAAATAATTAAAAAATTATTTATTTACTGACACTCATGCGTGTTTGCTGTGTCTAATTGTGTCTTAATAAAAATAAAAAAAAATTTCTGGACACACCTAAATACCATCATGTGTCAAGTGTCAAAATTTTATTCTTAATATGTATTCTTAAAATAAATTTAGAAATAGTATGTATTATTTATTAAAACAAAAAATATTTTAAATACTTTATATAATTAAAATAAGATATTAAAAATAATTAAAAAATTATTTATGTTTTAATATCAAGAAAATATAAAAATATTATTACGATTTATCTAAAAAATATTTTATATTTTATATGTATGTATGTTTTCATATC
>NC_029790.2:122862914-122876731 GCF_000816755.2 Arachis ipaensis
TTTCATATCGTATAAGATTTTAAAATTTGTGTGTCAACGTGTCTCATATCATGTCGTATCCTATGTCTATGTCAATGTCGAGTTAAGCCCCATTTTGGTCCCTGAGATTTGCGAGTTGTACTGATTTAGTCCTCCAGATCCCGATTACACTAAATTAGTCCCCCAGAATCGAAAAAATACACCACGTTGGTCCTTAGCCTATTTTCCGTCACCGGAGGACTGACGCCGTTAGTGACGTGGCCAAATATTGCCACGCTGGACACACTAACGATTAGATGACGTGGCTTAAAATTTGATTTGTTCCAATTTAGTCCTTATCCCCCTTTTAAAACCTAAATTCATCCCGTGACTTCATCATCTTCTTCTTCTTCCCGTTTCTCTCTGGTTCTTCGTCTCCTACTCCCTTCCGAGTTTACCATCATGATTGCAGGTGGGAGCCAGAGTTCCATGCGGTCCAACACAAGGAGTTCCAGTCGAAGTAGAGCATCGGGTGTTCCACAGTGGTGTGGGTGTGGGTGCCGCCCTGTTCTTCGGTGGTCCACAACAGAGGCTAACCCTAACAAGCCATTCTTTGGGTACCCTAACTACAATATTAATGGTAAGAAGTGGTGTGGTTTGTTTGTCTGGGATGATATTGGAGAAGAAGACCTCAGAGGAAGGGTAATTCTACTGTGGATGGTGACCAAGTTAGGGTGGATTTGGCTTGGAGAATTGGAAAGATAGAGGCTGAAGTTAGAACCCAAAAAATGTACATTTTAGTTTTGGCTTTGTTTATAGTATTTGTTGTTGGTTTTATGTTGGTAGTTAAAGCTTGAAGATGAGTTTGTATTACTATGTTCAGGGTTAATGTGTAGTAGAAGAAAGAAAAATTCTCCTTCTCAAATTTCCTAGTTGTTTTCTGTTATTCAATGAAATTCTTAAAAAAAATTGCAAAAAAGAAATCTGAAGTAGCATAATTAAAGCTGGAACAAATTGTCATAATAATAATAACCATATCAATAAGTTTTAACAAAAGTAACAATAATCCTGCCATACTAATGACAACTCTCCCAGACAAGTAAAGAGTAGTTCTAATTCCAAAATACACCCTAGCTAAAGGACATAGAGTGCCATCATTGTCATATTGTATTCAAATATATTAAAACTCTACTGCCATAAATTCAGCCCACAAAACAAAAAGTATGATTCACAAAAAAAATTCACAGTTTCATCCAAAATAGGCTACACAGATAAAGTACATCTTCATTTCTTCTTCCTTGGTGGCTTGAAGCCAGGTGTTGGGACAAATTTCAGGAAGTTGTCAGGTTCATCACTAACCTCTCTCAAATCATCATGGTCACCCTCAACATACACCACAATCTCATTTCCCTCAAGAATTTCTGGTGTTGAAACTGCATGCTCAAAGTAAACATCAACCAGCCTATCATTCTTTTCACCCATGAAACACATCTCTCTCAACTCATCATCACAATTCAGAGCTCTTAACCCACTGTCTAAACTCCTCCCGGGAACATGCCACCAACATTATCCTATCCTATCATATCCTAGTTCTTTATAATAATTTCTAACCCAAAAAACATCTAAAGTATTGATGAGCGGATAATTTATACCATTTTTGGCATTATTTTTACATAGTTTTTAGTATGCTTTATCTACTTTTTATTATATTTTTATTAGTTTTTATCCAAAAATTATATTTCTAGACTTTACTATGAGTTTGTGTATTTTTCTGTAATTTCAGGAATTTTCTGGCTGAAATTGAGGGACCTGAGCAAAAATCTGATTCAGAGACTGAAAAAGGACTGCTGATGCTATTAGATTCTGACCTCCCTGCACTCGAAATAGATTTTCTGGAGATACAGAAGCCCAATTGGCGCGCTCTCAATTGCGTTGGAAATTAGACATCCTGGACTTTCCAGCAATATATAATATTCTATACTTTACCCGAGATTTGATGGCCCAAACTGGCGTCCAAAGTCAGCCTAAAACATCTTGGCGTAAAACGCCCAAACTGGCACCAGAATTGGAGTTAAACACCCAAACTGGCACCAAAGCTGGTGTTTAACTCCAGGAACAGCCTAAGCACGAAAAATCTTTAATGCTCAGCCCAAGCACACACCAAGTGGGCTCCGAAAGTGGATTTCTGCACTATCTATACCTAGTTACTCATTATCTGTAACCCTAGGTTACTAGTTTAGTATAAAACTACTTTTAGAGATTTATTTTACATCTTTGATCACTTTTGATCTTTGATCAGTTCTATGCTATCATAGACCTTTGTTCACGTTTGGAGGCTGGCCTCATGGCCATGCCTAGACCTTTTTCACTTATGTATTTTCTACGGTGGAGTTTCTACACCCCATAGATTAAGGTGTGGAGCTTTGCTGTTCTTCATGAATTAATGCAAGTACTATTGTTTTTCCTTCAATTCACGCCTACTTCTTCTCCAAGATATACTCTTGTTCTTAATTCAGTTAAGTCAGAATGAAGGGATGACACGTGACAATCACCCAATCTTCGTTACTCGCTTAGCCAGGATCGCGTGCCTGACAACGACAAAGCGGTCTACATGATGTTCAACGTAGTCATTGGACGACAGCCAGAATATATTCTATTGGGTCCCTAATCACAATTCACATCGTCTCTCCTAACAACAGAGCATTTGAATCTGAGATTAGAACCTTCGTGGTATTGGCTAGAACCATTAGCAGCATTCCTGAGATCCGAAAAGTCTAAACCTTGTCTGTGGTATTTCGAGTAGGATCTGGAAAGGGATGACTGTAAAGAGCTTCAAACATGCGAATGTTGGGCGCAGTGACAGTGTGCAAAAGGACAATGGTCCTATTCCGACGCTAGCGGGAACCGACAGATGATTAGTCGTGCAGTGACAGTGCATATGGATTTGTTTTCATCCGAGAGGATCATACAACTTGCCATGGAAGGAGGTAACGCATGGTTGGACGAAGGCAGTAGGAAAGCAGAAGTTCAGAAGCAACAAAGCATCTCCAGACGCTTATCTGAAATTCCCACCAAGGAATTACATAAGTAACTTTATCTTATTTTATATTTTATTTATATTTTAATCATTAAAACCTCATAACCAATTTAACCCTTCTGACCGAGATTTACAAGGATGACCATAGCTTGCTTCAAACCGATAATCTCCGTGGGATCGACCCTTACTCACATAAGGTTTATTACTTGGATGACCCAGTGCACTTGCTGGTTAGTTACGCGGATTTGTGTAGAAGTCTTGAGATCACGTTCTCCCACACCAAGTTTTTGACGCTGTAGCCAGGGAACGAACAATCACGATTTTGCGTACTAAGTTTTTGGCGCCGTTGCCGGGGATTGTTCAAGTTTGGACAACTGACGATTCATCTTGTTGCTGAGATTAGGTAATTTTATTTTATGTTTAAGCTTTTTGTTTTTATTCTTTTCTATTTTCGAAAAAAATTTTCAAAAAATATATATGTTCTTCAGAATTTTTAAGAATGAATTATAGAGTTTTAGATGATATGTGAAGCCTGGCTGGCTGCTAAACCATGTCTAATTTTTTTTGGACTGAGGCTTTCACTTATCATTGCAGGAGCTTTTTGATTTCCATCAATTTGGCTATTGTATGTAATGCTCTGCTGAAGCTTGGCTGGCCATTTGGCCATTCTAATCTTTTGGATCGAAGCTTTCACATAAAGCTTGGCTAGCTATTTAGCCATGTCTAAATTTTTGGACCGAAGCTTTAGACTAACATTGCATGATTCCTGGAATTCCTATTAAAAATTTTGAATTTATTTATTTTCTCTTTTTCCAAATAATTTTCGAAAAATAAAAAAAATTAATAAAATCATAAAACCAAAAATATTTTGTGTTTCTTGTTTGAGTCTTGTGTCAAGTTTTAAGTTTGGTGTCAATTGCATGCCTTTAATTTTTTTTAAATTTTCGAAAATTCATGCATGTGTTCTTCATTGATCTTCAAGTTGTTCTTGATGATTGTCTTTGTTTGATCTTTACATTTTCTTGTTTTGTGTCTTTTCTTGTTTTTCATATCCATTCTTGAATTATTAGTGTCTATAATTTAAAAATTTTTAAGTTTGGTGTCTTGCATGTTTTTCTTTTCTTAAAAATTTTCAAAAACATGTTCTTGATGTTCATCTTGATATTCAAAGTGTTCTTGGTGTTCATCTTGACATTCAAAGTATTCTTGCAAGCATTATTAGTTTTGATTTTAAATTTTTGTGTTTTGTGTCATTTTTATGTTTTTCTCTCTCCTCATTAAAACTCAAAAATAAAAAAAAATATCTTTCCCTTATTTTGCTCATAATTTTTGAAATTTTAGATTGATTTAGTCAAAAAGTTTTAAAATTTAGTTGTTTCTTGTTAGTCAAGTCAAAATTTTAAATTAAAAAATTCTATCTTTTTCAAAAATCAAATCTTTTTCATTTTTTTATTATTTTCAAAAATTTTCAAAATTGATTTTCAAAATCTTTTTCTTATTTTTATTTCATATTTTCGAAATTAATGCTAACATTTAATGTTTAGATTAAAAAATTTTCAAGTTGTTACTTTCCTATTAAGAAAGGATCAATCTTTAAATTCCAAAATCATATCTCTTAGTTTCTTATTAGTTAAGTAATCAACTTTAATTTCAAAAATAAAATCTTTTTAATTTCCTTTTCAAATCTTTTTCAAAATAAATTTCAATCATATATTTTTCAAAATCAATTTCAAAATCTTTTCTAACCTCTTATCTTTTCAAAATTGATTTTCAAATCTTTTTCAATTAACTACTTGACTTTTTGTTTGATTTTAAAAAGTTTACTATTTCTTATCTTTTTCAAAACCACCTAACTACTTTTCTCTCTCTAATTTTCGAAAACTCCTCACCACTTTTTCAAAATTCTTTTTAATTAACTAATTGTTTTAAATTTTAATTTAATTCTATTCCTTTTTTATAATTTTCGAATACTAACCAATAATTAAAATAAAAACAAAAATATCTTCCTTTTATTTTAATTTAAATTCGAATTCTCTCTCTCTCTCTCTCTCTCTCATCTCTTTCTATTTATTTATTTATTTATTTACTAACACTTATCTTATTCTTATAATTTGAACCCTCTCTCCCTCTCTGTGTTCGAATTTTTCTCTTCTCATTCTTCTACTCTTCTCTTCTACTCACATAAAGGAATCTCTATACTGTGACATAGAGGATTCCTATTCTTTTCTGTTCTCTTCTTTTTCATATGAGCAGGAGCAAGGATAAGAACATTCTTGTTGAAGCTGATCCAGAACCTGAAAGGACTCTAAAGAGGAAGCTAAGAGAAGCTAAAGCACAACACTCTGGAGAAGACCTGACAGAATTTTTTGAAAAAGAAGAATAGATGGCCGAATCCAACAACAATGGTGGAGATGCAAGGAAGATGCCTGGTGACTTTATTGCACCTTCTTTTGACTTCTGTGGAAGGAGCATCTCAATTCCTGCAATTTGAGCAAACAACTTTGAGCTTAAGCCTCAATTAGTTTCTCTAATGCAGCAGAATTGTAAGTTTCATGGACTTCCATTAGAAGATCCTCATCAGTTCTTAGCTGAATTCTTACAAATCTGTGACATTGTTAAGACCAATGGGGTTAATCCTGAGGTCTACAGATTTATGCTTTTCCCCTTTGCTGTAAGAGACAGAGCTAGGACATGGGTGGATTCACAACCTAAAGATAGCCTGAACTCTTGGAAAAAGTTGGTCAATGCTTTCTTGGGCAAATTCTTTCCACCTCAAAAGTTGAGCAAGCTTAGAGTGAAAGTCCAAACCTTCAGACAGAAGGAAGGTGAATCCCTCTATGAAGCTTGGAAAAGATACAAGCAATTGATCAGAAGGTGTCCTTCTGACATATTTTCAGAATGGAGCATCATATGTATATTCTATGATGGTCTGTCTGAGTTGTCCAAGATGTCATTGGATCACTCTGCTGGTGGATCCCTTCATCTGAAGAAGACGCCTGCAGAAGCCCAGGAACTCATTGAAATGGTTGCAAATAACCAGTTCATGTACACTTCTGAAAGGAATCCTGTGAATAATGGGATAACTCAGAAGAAAGGAGTTCTTGAGATTGATACTCTGAATGCCATATTGGCTCAGAACAAAATATTGACTTAGTAAGTCAATATGATTTCTCAGAGTCTGACTGAGCTGCATCAGGCAGTACTAAAGAAGCCTCCCCTGAAGGAGAAGCTTATGATCCTGAGAATCCTGGAATGGAAAAGGTGAATTACATGGGAGAATCCTATGGAAACACCTATAATCCTTCATGGAGGAATCATCATAATCTCTCATGGAAGGATTAGTAGAAGCCTAATCAAGGCTTTAATAATAATAATGGTGGAAGAAACAGGTTTGAAAATAGCAAACCTTTTCCATCATCTTCTCAGCAACAGATAAAGAATTCTAAGCAGAGTCACTCTGACTTAGCAACTGTAGTCTCTGATCTATCTAAGACCACTCTCAGTTTTATGACTGAAGCAAGGTCCTCCATTAGAAATTTGAAGGCACAAGTGGGTCAGCTGAGTAAAAGAGTTAGTGAACTCCCTCCTAGTACTCTTCCAAGCAATCTAGAAGAGAATCCAAAGAGAGAGTGCAATGCCATCTACACGTCCAACATGGCCGAACCTGTAGAGGAGAGAAAAGCAGCGATTTCTAGTGAGGAAGACCTCAATGGACGTCTACTGGCCTCCAAGGAGTTCCTTAATGAGGAACCAAAGGAATCTGAGGCTCATATAGAGACCATAGAGATTCCACTAAACTTACTGTTGCCATTCATGAGCTCTGATGAGTATTCTTCCTCTGAAGAGGATGAAGATATTATTGAAGAGCAAGTTGCTCAATATCTAGGAGCAATCATGAAGCTGAATGCCAAGTTATTTGGTAATGAGACTTGGGAGGATGAACCCCCATTGTTCATCAATGAACTAAATGATCTGGTTCAACTGAAATTACCTCAGAAGAAACAGAATCCTAAAAAGTTCTTAATACCTTATACCATAGGTACCATGACCTTTGAGAAGGCTCTGTGTGACCTTGGTTCAAGTATAAACCTCATGCCCCTCTCTATAATGGAGAAACTAGGGATCTTTGAGGTACAAGATGCTAAAATCTCACTAGAGATGGCAGACAATTCAAGGAAACAGGCTTATGGACTTGTAGAGGATGTCTTAGTGAAGGTTGAAAACCTGTACATCCCTACTGACTTCATAATCCTAGACACTGGGAAGGATGAAGATGAATCCATCATCCTAGGAAGACCCTTCCTAGCCACAGCAAGAGCTGTGATTGATGTGGACAGAGGAGAGCTAGTCCTTCAATTGAATGAGGACTACCTTGTGTTTAAGACTCAAGGATCTTCTTCTGTAACCATGGAGAGGAAGCATGAAAAGCTTCTCTCAATACAAAGTCAAACAAAGCCCCCACACTCAACTTCTAAGTTTGGTGTTGAGAGGCCACCATCAAGCTCTGAGTCTATGTGAAGCTCTCTAAGAGCTCACTGTCAAGCTATTGACATTAAAGAAGCGCTTATTCGGAGGCAACCCAATGTTATTTAATTATATTTATTATTTTTCATTGTTATTTTATGTTTTTTTTAGGTTGATGATCATGTGAAGTCACAAAAACAACTGAAAAATAAAAAACAAAATAAAAAACAGCATAAAAAAATAGCACACCTTGGAGGACAGGCTTACTAGCATTTAAACGCCAGTAAGGATAGCAGAATGGGCGTTTAACGCCCAGCCTGGCAGCATTCTGGGCGTTAAACACCAGAATGGGCAGCACTCTGGGCGTTTAATGCCAGAAAGGGCTGTCTGGCATCTGGCTGGCGTTAAACGCCAGAAATGGGCATCTGGCTGGCGTTTAATACCAGAAATGGGCAACAGACTGGCGTTTAACGCCAGAAAAGGTAGCAGAGCTAGCGTTAAATGCCAGAATTGACATAGAATGGGCGTTTGAACGCCAGATTGGTGCAGGGACTCAAATTCCTTGACACCTCAGGATCTGTGGACCTCACAGGATCCCCACCTATCCCACCTCTTATTCTCTCCTCTTCAAACCTTTCCATAACACACTTTCCCAAAAACCCCTCACCTATCACATCCTACCCTCTTCCCCAACCTCTTCACCACTCACATCTATCCATCATTAAACCCCACCTACCTCACCATTCAAATTTAAACCATTTCCCTCCCAAACCCAACCCCTCATACACGGCTAGCCTCTCTCCCTTACCCTATAAATATCCCTCCTTATCACCTTCATCTTCACACAACATACACACTACTAACCCCTTGGCCGAATTCACATCCCCCTCCATCTCCTTCATTTCTTCTTCTTCTACTCCTCTCTTTCTTCTTTTGCTCGAGGACGAGCAACCATTCTAAGTTTGGTGTGGGAAAAGCTAAAGCTTTTTGTTTTCCATAACCACTAATGGCACCTAAGGCCAGAGAAACCTCTAGAAAGAGGAAAGAAAAGACAATTGCTTCCACCTCTGAGCCATGGGAGATGGAGAGATTCATCTCAAAGGTCTATCAATACCACTTCTATAAAGTTGTGGCCAAGAAAAAGGTGATCTCCGAGGTCCCCTTCAAGCTCAAAAAGAGTGAATATCCGGAGATCTGATATGAAGTTCGAAGAAGAGGTTGGAAAATCCTCACCAAGCCCATTCAACAAGTCGGGATCTTAATGGTTCAAGAGTTCTATGCCAATGCATAGATCACTAAGAACCATGATCAAAGTATGAACCCGAACCCAAAGAATTGGCTTACAATGGTTCGGGGGAATTACTTGGATTTCAGTCCAGAAAATGTGAGGTTAGCATTCAACTTGCCAATGATGCAAGAAAATCCTCACTCTTTCACTAGAAGGGTCAACTTTGATCAAAAGTTGGACCAAGTCCTTATGGACATTTGTGTGGAAGGAGCTCAATAGAAGAGAGACTCAAGAGGCAAGCCGGTTTAACTAAGAAGGCTTGACCTCAAGCCCGTGGCTAGGGGATGTTTGGAGTTTATCCAACATTCTATAATTTCTACTAGCAACCGGTCTGAAGTCACAATAGACCGGGATATCATGATCCATAGTATCATGAACAGAGAGGAAGTAGAAGTTCATGAGATCATATCCCCTAGAACTCTACAAGGTGGTGGACAAGTCTTCCACTTTGGCAAGGTTAGCCTTTTCTCATCTCATTTGTCACCTATGCAATTCAGCTGAAATTGCCATAGAGGAAGATATCCTCATTGAAGAGGACAAGCCCATTACTAAGAGAAGGATGGAGCAAACAAGAGAGCCCACTCATGGACCTCAACAAGAGCATGAGGAAATTCCTCATCATGAAATCCCTGAGATTCCTCAAGGGATGCACTTTCCTCTACAAAACTGTTGGGAGAAAATCAACACCTCCTTAGGAGAATTGAGTTCCAACATAGGACAACTAAGGATGGAGCACCAAGAGCATTCAATCCTCCTCCATGAAATTAGAGAAGACTAAAGGGCCATGAGAGAGGAGCAACAAAGGCAAGGAAGAGACATAGAGGAGCTCAAGCACTCCATAAGATCTTCAAGAGGAAGAACTAGCCGCCATCACTAAGGTGGACCTGTTCTTTAATTTCCTTGTTCTTATTTTTCTGTTTTTCTAATTATATGCTTTATGTTTTGTCTATATTTGTGTCTTTATTACATGATCATTAGTGTCTAGTGTCTATGTCTTAAAGCTATGAATGTCCTATGAATCCATCACCTTTCTTAAATGAAAAATATTTTTAATTGCAAAAGAACTAGAAATGCATGATTTCGAATTCTATCTTGAAATTAGTTTAATTATTTTGATGTGGTGGAAATACTTTTTGTTTTTTGAATGAATGCTTGAACAATGCATATTTTTGAATTTGTTGTTTATGAATGTTAAAATTGTTGGCTCTTGAAAGAATAATGAAAAAGGAGAAATGTTGTTGATTATCTGAAAAATCATAAAATTAATTCTTGAAGCAAGAAAAAGCAGTGAAAAGCTTGCAGAAAAAAAAAGGCGAAAAAATTGTTTGAAAAAAAAAAAGGAAAAAGCAAGCAGAAAAAGCCAATAGCCCTTTAAACCAAAAGGTAAGGGTAAAAAGGATCCAAGGCTTTGAGCATTAATGGATAGGAGGGTCCAAGGAATAAAATCCTGGCCTAAGCAGCTAAACCAAGCTGTCCCTAACCATGTGCTTGTGGCGTGAAGGTGTCAAGTGAAAACTTGAGACTGAGGGGTTAAATTCGTGGTCCAAAGCAAAAAGAGTTTGCTTAAGAGCTCTGGACACCTCTAATTGGGGACTCTAGCAAAGCTGAGTCACAATCTGAAAAGGTTCACCCAGTTATGTGTCTGTGGCATTTATGTATCCGGTGGTAATACTAGAAAACAAAATGCTTAAGGTCACGACCAAGACTCATAAAGTAGCTGTGTTCAAGAATCAACATACTGAACTAGGAGAATCGATAACACTATCTGAATTCTAAGTTTCTATAGATGCCAATCATTCTGAACTTCAAAGGATAAAGTGAGATGCCAAAACTATTCAGAAGCAAAAAGGCTACAAGTCCCGCTCATCTAATTGAAGCTAATCTTCATTGATAAGTTTGGAATTCATTGTATATTCTCTTCTTTTTATCCTATTTTATTTTCAGTTGCTTGGGGACAAGCAACAATTTAAGTTTGGTATTGTGATGAGCGGATAATTTATACCCTTTTCGGCATTGTTTTTACATAGTTTTTAGTATGTTTTAGCTACTTTTTATTATATTTTTATTAGTTTTTATCCAAAAATTACATTTTTGGACTTTACTATGAGTTTGTGTGTTTTTCTGTGATTTCAGATATTTTCTAGCTGAAATTGAGGGACCTGAGCAAAAATCTGATTCAGAGACTGAAAAAGGACTGCAAATGCTGTTGGATTCTGACCTCCCTGCACTCGAAATGGATTTTCTGGAGATATAGAAGCCCAATTGGTGCACTCTCAATTGTGTTGGAAAGTAGACATCCTGGAATTTCCAGGAATATATAATAATCTATACTTTGCCCGAGATTTGATGGCCCAAACTGGCGTCCAAAGTCAGCCTAAAACATCTTGGCGTAAAACGCCCAAACTGGCACCAGAATTGGAGTTAAACACCCAAACTGGCACCAAAGCTGGTGTTTAACTCCAGGAACAGCCTAAGCACAAAAAATCTTCAATGCTCAGCCCAAGCACACACCAAGTGGGCCCCAGAAGTGGATTTCTGCACTATCCGCACTTAGTTACTCGTTCTCTGTAACCCTAGGTTATTAGTTTAGTATAAAAACTAGTTTTAGAGATTTATTTTACATCTCTGATCACTTTTGATCTTTGATAAGTTCTATGCTATCATAGACCTTTGTTCACATTTGGAGGCTGGCCTCACGGCCATACCTAGACCTTTTTCACTTATGTATTTTCTACGGTGGAGTTTCTACACCACATAGATTAAGGTGTGGAGCTTTGCTGTTCTTCATGAATTAATGCAAGTACTATTGTTTTTTCTTCAATTCACGCCTACTTCTTCTCCAAGATATACTCTTTTTATTAATTCAGTTAAGTCAGAATGAAGGGGTGACCCGTGACAATCACCCAATCTTCGTTACTCGCTTAGTCAGGATCGCGTGCCTGACAACCACAAAGCGGTCTACATGATGTTCAACGTAGTCATTGGACGAAAGTCGGAGTATATTCTCTTGGGTCCCTAATCACGATTCACGTCGTCTCTCCTGATAACAGAGCATTTGAATCTGAGATTAGAACTTTCGTAGTATAGGCTAGAACCATTAGCAGCATTTCTGAGATTCGGAAAGTCTAAACCTTGTCTGTGGTATTCTGAGTAGGATCTGAGAAGGGATGACTGTAAAGAGCTTTAAACCTGCGAATGTTGGGCGCAGTGACAGTGTGCAAAAGGACAATGGTCCTATTCCGACGCTAGTGGGTACCGACAGATAATTAGCCGTGCGGTGACAGTGCATATGGATTTGTTTTCATCCGAGAGGGTCATACAGCTTGCCATGGAAGGAGGTAACGCATGGTTGGAAGAAGGCAGTAGGAAAGCAGAAGTTCAGAAGCAACAAAGCATCTCCAGACACTTATCTGAAATTCCCACCAAGGAATTACATAAGTAACTTTATCTTATTTTATATTTTATTTATATTTTAATCACTAAAACCTCATAACCAATTTAATCCGCCTGACTGAGATTTACAAGGATGACCATAGCTTGCTTCAAATCGACAATCTCCGTGGGATCGACCCTTACTCACGTAAGGTTTATTACTTGGACGACCCAGTGCACTTGCTGGTTAGTTACGCAGATTTGTGTAGAAGTCTTGAGATCACGTTCTCCCGCACCAAGTTTTTGGCGCTGTAGCCAGGGAACGAACAATCACGATTTCGCGTACCAAGTATCTACATCAATGTCACCAACGCATGCCTTCTTATCAGGAGAATATATAGTCATCCCGTTTTCATCTTTCTGAAACTTTTTCCCATGGTGGAATGTAATTTCTAAGTGCACATCCATCTGCATGATTCAAAAAAAATTCTTTTCAGCACCAGTTTCACACAATGATCCCTTTAAGATAGTTTTCATCAACTACATTCATACATGACAGAGAGATATATCAAAATAAAACACATTTATCCACCATTGGAACAGAGCATGAAGACAAACCCCAAAAAAACAGTGGCAGACAACCTTGAAATAAAACCCTAGCCCAAATTTCACTACAAACCTTAGGGAAAAACAATATACAAAGTAATAAGCTATGATAACAACCATCAACTCATTCCCCTAAAATTTGAAAAAATAAAATTTTAATCTCTTCACTAACCTCAGTGACGGAACAGAACCTCCTTGTAGCGGCAAAGTACCTCCTCAGACAACTGTACATTGTTCACTCGTGATCCAGCAGTCTCCGAGAATCCTATTGCAGTTACTCGTTTCTATTTTGAGTCACCCATGGAAGAGAGATGTTTTTCCACTGCGTCACTCATGGAGGAGTTGAAGACGAAGAGTGGAGACAAAATAGGGAAGCAAACGTTTTGTTTTCCATCGCATACAAATGACATCGCTCAAAGGAGTTTTTTAGCACCAAATTAAAAATGACGCCGTTTTCTAGTGTCCAGCATGGCAATATTTGGCCACGTCACTAATGGCGTCAGTCCTCCAGTGACGGAAAATAGGGTAAGGACTAACGTGGTGCATTTTTTTGAATCTGGGGGACTAATTTTGTGCAATTGGGATCTGGAGGACTAAATCAGTGCAACTCGTCAATCTCAGGGACCAAAATAGAGTTTAACTCTGTCAATGTCCATACATCATAGACTAAAACTATTTTACAAAATTAAAAAGAAAAAGATGTACATATATAAAATGTAAAAAAAAAAAAGGTACATATAACATTTCTTATTCTTTAATATTTTTCTTTGGCTGAGATTAAGATTGGATAGTCAATATTAATTTGCCTAACCAACGGCTACAAGTCATGTGAGGTATAAATATGAAAGATATAAAAACATGTCATGATGATTAGATTAATATACTACATTTGTCTCTGTACTTGCCATGGGAATACATACTCTCTTTGTTTTGTTAACAATGTTGAGTGTATATTTTTTATGATACAATTTTTTAGGTTGGATATGATGGTTATTTAAAGGGCACTAAAAAGGGTGGAAAAGAGAGGAAAGATAAAAATTTTAAATTTTTATTTATAATAGAATTAGAGAAGTAGTAAAGAAATAGTTAGTT
>NC_029790.2:122876758-122885660 GCF_000816755.2 Arachis ipaensis
TTTCTTTTTTTTTTTTTGGGTGTTTTGTTTTCTTTCGTTCAAATTCACAATTCTAAAATTTCTTTATGGTATCTAGAGCCTAGTCTTTCTTTCTTTTTGAAGATTCATGACTTCACCTTCCGATAATTCTGCTATCTCTAGCAATAAAGATCTAAATGTTGTCAATACAACTTTAATCAGATTTCATTTCAGATTTTCAATCAAAGATCTTTTCATTCGATTAAAGATAAGTTGGGAGAAAATAACCACAAGACATGAGAGCAACAAGCTTTAGCAGTTATTAAAGGACAAGCATTGAAATATCATTTGCATCAAAAAAAGATTCTTAAACGTTTTGATAACTCAAAAAATTAACTTGCCGAGATCGAATCTTCTCAATACATACAATTGATCAATATGACCAAAACCTAATTTTTTCATTATTGGCTTTTATGGGCTCAGTTTTCAAGCCAAAAATGGTTGGATGTATCTATAGCTATCAAATTTGGCACAAGATTGAGGCTTATTTTGAAGAGTCAACAAAATTTAGGATCAAGCAATTGAAGGCACAATTCAAGATTATCAAAAAACACAATCTCACAGCATCAAAGTACATTTCCAAAATCAAAACCATTGCAGATTCTCTCGCAGCCTTGGAATTGCCTCTCAAACAAAAAAAATAGGTTAAAATTATTCTTGAAGGACTTAATGAGAATTATCAAATACTTATGATTACTGTCAATTCAAAACAAAAAATTTTTAGTCTTTGTGAGGTTGAAACTATGCTACTAATTCATGATGAAATGCTTGCTAAGTATCAAAAGTTAGAGAAATTTGGTTTTAAAAGTGCTAATTCTGATACCTCTTTATTTATTCGAAGAACTACAGATTCTTTGATTTATATCTTGTGTTATGTCGATGATATAATTATAATTGGAAATAATTCTACTCATGTAAATTTTATGATTAAGCAACTTGATCAGATTTTCTCATTGAAGGATTCAGGTACTCTGAGTTATTTTTTGGGTGTTGAAGTCCAACATACAAGTGACGAGGTCTTACATTTGTCTCAAACAAAATATATAACAGATTTATTGTTCAAAGTAGGCATGGGAGAGGCTTTTCCTATGCCAACTCAAATGATTTTTTTCTTTATAGTTTTTGTCTTTAGGTGCTGAAACTTTTAAAGATCCAAAATTGTTTAGAACTGTGAGTGGTTCTTTACAATATTTTACCATCACTCGACCGGATTTCTCCTTTACCGTTAAAAAAATTAGTCAATTTATGCATGCTTCTCTTCTTTCTCACTGAAAAGCTGTAAAGAGAATCCTCAAATACTTGCAGGAAACGAAGGAACTTGGCTTGGCCTTTCACAGATACATTGACACAAGACTTTGTGCATTTTCAGACTCAGACTGGGCAGCTGACATTGAGAATAGAAGGTCAGTATCTAGATTTTATGTCTATTTTGGAATTAATTTAGTGTCTTAGTCGTGTAAGAAGCATCCTACTATAAGCAGGAGTTCTACAGAGGTAGAATTCAGGAGCTTGGCTTCTTGTGAAGCTGAATTGGTCTGGCTGCGAAATTTTTTTCATGAACTAGATGTCCTTCTGCCGACTCTTACGATTCACTGTGATAAGCTGAGCACGGTTCTCCTTATGCATAACCCAATCCTCCATGATGAAACGAAACATTTTTAACTTGAAATTTAGCTCATTAGAGAAAAGTTGAACTCTCTACATATTGTGTACGTTTCAGGTGCTGAACAGATTGCAGATATTCTTACCAAGCTTTTATCTGCTACTTTCTTTGAAAGATTGAGGATCAAACTACGAGTTACTCTTCGACTATACTCGAGTTTGAGGGGGTGTAAAGGAGAGAAAAGTTAAAGATTTAGATTCTTTTCTCTCCTTTACAAAAGGAACTTCAACGTAACCTACTATTGCAATCTTCCAAAAAATATTTTTTAAAACGATAAAGTATATTTTTTATCTTTAAAATTTTTCAAAAATTTAAAAAATATGCTTAAATTTTATTTTTTATTATTTTGTTTCTGAAATTTTTTATTTATCAAATATATATTCCTGACAGCTAAATTTTACAAAGTTTAGGATTGGATAAAGTATTGTTTTGGTCTTGAATGTTTGTGGTGAATCCTATTTTAGTCCCTAACGTTTTAATCGTCATATTTTTATCTCAAAATATTTAAAATGACATTAATGTTATCCCACCGTTAAATCTTTTGCTAATATTTAACGAAATTGATGTACTGTTAATAATATTTTTGTTAAATCTATGTTTTACTTAATCCCTCTCTCCCACTTTTATCCTCTCAATAAGTTCAAATCCCATTCTCCTACTCCTTTCTTCATCTTCTTCAAACTCCTTTGAAAAATTAATAGTGTAAAAGAAAGAGAAAAAAAGGAGTAGGAAAATGAGGTTTGAGCTTGTTGAAAGGATGAAGGTGGGAGAAAGGAGATAAGCAAACGTAACTTCAATAAAAATATTAATGTTAAGTACTTTTTTCGTCCCTAAGGTCTTGGGTCAAAATCAAAATCGTCTCCGACTTTTTTTTCTTATTAAAATCACACTCAACGTTACAAACAGTTATAAAATCATCTTTTTATCCATAAACAATATTTTTTAGACAATTTTATCCTTGAACAAAAATAAAGAACTGTCTCTACCCTCACCACTAGCTTCTGTCTCATCATCACCATGACTACACCATGCATAACCACAAAATAAATCAAACAATCCAGCAATAGCAACATCCACAAAATTAGCAACAACATAAATTAAAAAAAAATTAAAAAAAAAGAACTCATGTATATGTTCTTCAAAAATTAAAAAAAAAAAAAAGGAAGAACGAAAAAGAGAGAAAGAGAGCCGCCGTGTCTTCTCCTTTCATTTTCTGTCTTTACCATTTATTCTTCACCCTCAACACTCCTCCCACCTCCATCACACCTCTGCCTTGTCCCTTTCTTCTCTTACTGTAATAAAATTATTACAAGTCTAACCTTAATTCTGCCCAAAATTAACAATAACAACACAAACAAAGAGAAAGTAAATCAAAGAAAAATGATACCGAAGAAAGAAAACTAGAAAAAATAAAAGAATGAAGAACAAATTGAAATCCAGGAAATCAAGTAAAAGGAAGAAAAAATGGAACAAAAGTTTGGCTGAAATCCAAATAACAAACTATTATTTTAATCAAGTTAACTACATCTTCTCCTCTTCCACAGACAGTACCATGCCTTAGCCAAAACCCTTTTGTTTTTCCTCTGTTGGCATCCCCTTTCTATTCGCAACAGCCCCCTCCCAGAGTAGTTCTCTCATTTCTCAATTTTGTAACCTTCTTCTCAAAAAACGCTTCCAATTCGTCATTTAATTCCACCGTGGAACTGTCTTCAATGACTACCGCATCTTTGGGCAGAATGAAGACCGAATTGGCAACAACTCATCGACATCTCCATCCTCCACCACGTCGTTCACAGTGCCGCCACCATCTGTTGCGGCTCCTCTTCTGTTGAGTTAAAAAATTAACTAACTTAATTGATGATGACAAACATTGATGAATTGGGTTATGTAAAATCCGGTTGATTAGTGATTAATTAACCCATAAATTAGAATTTATTCTAGAAAATGAGAAATGAGATTTTTATGGTTTAATGTGATAGAGAAAATTAAAACGAGAATTTTGACACCAATTTTAAAGAAATCAGCCCAAGATTGGGGCGAACGGGGCAAACCTGGCCAACCGGACCCAAGTTAGGCCCAAGGGCGCAGCCAAGCTCTCATTTAATGAGAGAGCTCAGCACTCTCTCTCCCCTAAACAAACACACACGCTGAACACAAAGGGAAAGGGGGAGAAGAAACATAAACCCTTGTTCTTATCTACCTCAATCTTCCATTAATCATAACTTTTAATCCGGAGTTCCGATTGACGCACTGTTTGGGGCCACGCGACCGCGGCATCGAACTCTACAAAACTTACACCAAGATTTCTGAGGTAAGCCATAGTTTCTTACTCAAATCCTCAGCCTTCATATTTGAAATTTTAGTGAGTAAAGTGTTGAGATTTTTGAGTTTGGATGTTATAGGCTTAAATTAACTTGAAGGATAGGCTTGTTCTTACTTCTTTGATCCTTGGGTAAGGTAAGAGATCTCAAACCCTAGTGAAAATATTGAATTTAAGGTATTGGGTATTGAGTTATTGTGTTTTTGTGTGATATTATGGTTTAGGCATTGTATATATGTGTATTGGAGCTTGATTTGGTGGTTTTGGAAAGCTTTGGTGTGGAGCCCCAAGCTTAGAAAATCTGTTGGTGGAGTTTGGAAATCTTGGAAGTTGAATTTGAGAGTGTTCCGGGTGCAACGAGAATCGGCTAAGGTATGGTTTCGGTTTCCTGTATCTAAAATGTAATGTGGTGTGAAAACATAGGCTAGTGATCCTAGGATAGGGCTTTGGAATTATTGACGTGGTTGTTGGATAATTTAGATTGAGTTAAAAATGTATGAATGATGGTGGGAATGATTGTGAGTGATTGTAGTGGTTGGTAAAGCATGTAATGTTGTGTGTGATATAAATTATATGCTTGATTGATGATATGGGTTAAGGCTCTTGTTGATGAGTATGATAGAACTGTAATATTGATATGCGTATATATGTATATAAGGTGATTGATGAATTGAATATTTGTTAGAGATTGAGATGTGAAATGTTAATTATGATATGAGACTTGTTAAATTGAAAATTGGCTAATTATGATGGAATTGGAGATTGATGATTGAAAGGGGTTTAAAAATGATTGATTATTGGAATGGTTGAGTTTTGGGTTGATTTGGTATGGATTGGTAAGAGTATGTTTTGAAAATGGGGAGTTTATGAGTTTTGGTAAAAATGAAATTTTAATGAACTTCAACGGATCATATCTTGAGTTATTGTTTTTGGAATTTGATGATTTTTATATCAATTGAAAGATAATTTCATGAGCTTTAAAATGGTTTAAATTTGGTGGAAATCTGAATTTTGTGGAAGGAGATATGATCGTTGGAAGTTCGGGCCAAAAATCTGAATTATGCAACTTTTGTAGAATTTGTGATTTCTGGTTTGTGTGCACACGCACAGTCCTGTGCGCACGCACACCCCGTAAAATTTTGAGCCTGTGCGCACACACAGCCTTGTGCATACGTACACGCTGAAATGGGGCTGCTGCTGGGAGCGCTAGCACGCTCTATGCGCGCACATGGCCAAGGAAGTCTTACAAGCTGTGCGTACGTACAGATCTGTGTACACGCACACGTTGGGAATGGCATGCTGTTGGTGGCGCTAGCACACCTTGTGCGCGCACTCAACCCTGGAGATTTTTCTTCTCGTGCATATGCACAGACCTGTGCGTACGCACACATTCTGAAAATACCTTCGGGCGTGCGCACGCACACCCCTATGCGTATGCATGTGACCCTGTTCTTTTTTAAAGCTTTTATTTTCAAATCTTTCACATTCTCAACAAGCTTGTAACCTTCCGAGATGTTGTTTCACGCTTATAAGCCCCCAATTTCATCCTTTAAATCTTAAATTAATATAGAATACCTAGTAATTGAGAGGAAGCTAGGGAAGGGGGTAACTTGTGAATGAAGAAAGGGGGTATTATGATAAGGATATGAGTTGTTACGGAGGATGGTGGAGTGCTGAATGTGTTATGAGCCGAATGGCTGTGTGTTATGATGGTTTATGGCTAATAATAAATTGTGACTTGTAAGCCGGATGGCTGAGATGAAAGTTGTTTACGAATGAGTATGTATGTGCATATGATTACGATTGAATAATTATGATTGACTGAGGAAGCCTGAACATGTGGCGAGTGTGCCGGGGATGCATATATGACTAATGAATGAATATAGTAAATGAATAATGAATGGAAGGGTTGGATGTGAGTATGTTGGTATGCTTGTGTTTTCTCTCTGGTTGTAAGGGTGACAGGACACCGATACCCTCTAATGGTAAATTGGTGACAGGGCACAGATACCCTCTAACGGTGACAGGGCACAGATACCCTCTAATGATGACAGGGCACGTATTCTCTCTAATAAAATTAATGCAAAATCGAGAGATTGTGGTTGGGTTAGCTACCGGACACGTCGGGTTGGCTAGATAACCGACAGATGAAACTCATCAGCCACTAGGATAGGCATGCATCATATGCACTATATATGATTTGTGTGGAATGCCTAATTGTCTGCATATTTAATTGCTAATTGTCAAACTGCCCTATCTGCTTCCTACTTATGCATTTGTTGTGTGATATACTTGTGTTTGCATCTCAATTAATGTTGGCTGTTAGGAGGTTTGCAGGATTTGAAAAGGGGATATCTAGTTAGTCTGAAGATCCTTAAGTTAGTCGCCTATTTACATTTCTCATGGTTTAGCATTGTTTATACGCTTTGATTATAATCTGGAAGTTCTAGGATTGCCTTCGGCTTTTCCAGGACATTACATGTTAGATATTTGGGCACTGTTACCATGCTGAGAACCTCTGTTCTCACCCATGCGGATTTTGTGGTTTTCAGATGCAGGACGTGAGGCTCCTCGCTGAGGCATGCTGGAGACTTCCTTTTGGCAGAGATCCTTAGCTTTTGGGATTTTATTTTGATCATTGTATACCTGTTTAGATACTTATATTCTCCACTGTTCATATATATTTTATATTAACTTCTCATAGAAGTTATTTTGGAGAAACAGGTTCTGTATTTTGTCTTTTGGGTTGTCTTTGGGTAGTTCCCTTATATATATGTATATATACTTATATGCTCGGGTCGGTTATCTTCGCAAGCCAAGTCCCGAGTCTTGATATATGTATTCTGGCACTCTTTTGTATATCTCTTAGCGTCAGCTTATTCTTTATCTGTTTCGTTTACGTTATCGATCGGAGTGGTGTGCGTTTTAATTTAACGGTTTTGATTTACCTCTTTTTCTTCAAGGGCTCCTAGTTATAAACATCCTTACAATACTACACGTACTAGATTTTTTTTAGTGGTCGTAATACCTCGCCACCTCTGTTTTATGACTTAAGCATAAGACTCTGTGTGGTAGGGTGTTATAGGTTAATCACCCAATTAGTTTTGATTGCATTTGATTAAGTGATGCAGGCCAAAATCAAAGTTGCAACAGCCCAAACAAATAAAAACAGAAACAAGATCTTCGGTGGGCTTCTAATACTCAAAGCCCATAGAAAAGAATGCAGAGAAAACATTTGGGCTGAATGAAACAAATCCAACCCAAGTCCAAGAAGACTCCATCATGCTGAAGCACTCCAAAGCCAACGCTCACATGTTTGCTTCGGTAAGAATCAGAAAGAAAGAGAGAGAGAGAGTGAGAGCTTCGTTCTTCTTGCTCATTTCATCAAAGAAGAAAGAAAGAGAAAGGTAAAACTCAAAAGGTAGTGTCTAATCACCCAAATCAAAATGAGCTAGGCTTAGTCAAAAGTTAAAGGTGATTTATTTCTATTTACATGTATTTTATTTTCTTCACTCCTTCTCCAACTTTCTGTGACACCACTTTGGGATAAATGGAGAAAGAAATCTCTGATCTATGCTGCTATAAATCAATGGTCCACAAAGTTACTTGGAGCCAAAGCACATTCTTAATGGTGTAGATTTGGAGCTTATCATTGAACAACAATCCTTTGTTGCTCAATTGACCTCAGTCAAATGAGAAAATCATAAATGAAATCCCTAATTTAGGGGTTGATTGAAGAAAGTGAAGTAATGAATTATCAAAGCTCGAAGTCCAAGGAGTTGACTCAGAAGAAATCAAGAGAGCAATTTTGAAAGAGGTACAAATAAGAAAATTTTATTTTCTGAAGACAAGGAGAGAGAGCCAGATTTTGAGTTTAGTGTTTGAAGAGCTTCTCTGTAGAGTTCATCAACTTTGGACAGTGTTTTCTAGTAAAAGAAGCATTCCACCAAGATGAAGAACTTAATCAGAGTCAGCTGAATCTGGTTCAACATATAGCAACAGAGGCTGTTAATGCATCAATCTCCTTTATGTTTTATAGTCTGTATTTCATTTTCAATGTATATCTTTCTGTAATTTCTTGAGAGGTAAAAGGCTGAAAGAGAGAAATCAAGAAAAAGCCTATGAGTGACAAAAGGCTAAGTGAAATACTTGAGAAAAAAAAAGCCTAGAGTGATTTCAAATTTTTTAGGTTATTTCTTATGTACTATGTCTTGTACCTGTGAGATGCCCCTTTCTAAGTTGGGTTAGCACTTAAAGTGAAGAGTTAGGTATTAGCATAACCAAATCAAGTTTGAAGAGAACTTGAGAGAGAAAGGATCGAGTGAATCCTAAGAATTGGTGTATATAATACTTTAACTATAGTGAAAATTCCACCACTATTGTGGTGGAGACTGGATGTAGGTTGCATTGCACAAGGCAACTGAACCAGGATACATGCCTGTGTTATTCTTCTTCTCTTTCTCTAAGTTCTGTTTTCTAATATTTATGAGACAAAATGAAATTGTCTCATAAAGTTTCCGCTGCACAGTTCAAACATATTTTAGTGAAAGTTTGTAATTAAAGGCTTATTTCATTAAAGTTAAAAGAAAGCCATAGATTCAACCCCCTTCTCTAAGCCTTCTATAACCTTCATCCTTCGATAGCAGCAATGACCGCCTATGGTTCAAGCTTTTGAAGAAGCTTCTAATAGATGAAGTATCTTTATTTTGTGATTCTTTAATTTGTGTGTGTGATTCAATCTTTATTTCTGTGATAATGGTGATGGTGATGGTGATGAGAAGAAGATGAGTGGGGTTAGTAGTGAGGGAGAGTAAGAGTTTGGAACAAAGAGAGAGAGAGAGAGAGAGATTCGGTGATGATGATGAAGGGAGTTAGGGGTTAGTGATGAGAGAGAGTAGAGA
>NC_029790.2:122885705-122889372 GCF_000816755.2 Arachis ipaensis
GGTTAGGGGTAAAAATATTGTTTATAGGGAAAATGATGATTTTATAATATTTTGTAACATTGAAGATGATTTTAATAAAAAAAAAGGTCGGAACGATTTTAATTTTGACCAAAGACCTTAGAGACGAAAAAAATATTTAACCCAAAATATTATTAACAAAACATCAATTTCATTAATTGTTAGTGAAAAATTTGGCGATAGAATAACATTAATATCATTTTAAACATTTTATGATAAAAATAAAACGATTAAAACATTACAAATTAAAATAAAATTTATCCTAAATATTAAACATCAAAATAATACTTTACCTTAAATTTTAAAAACAATTCTACCAACTACTACAGTTTTTATAACTTATGTTTATTGAAATTTATGTGTATCTTAATTTACCAAATATAGCTATCATAACTTTTGAAATGTTATTTCTTAAAAGCTAGACTTAATAAGTTATTTGAAAATACAAACATTTACCAAATCGAGTCTTAACATGAGAGTTGGCAATAATATAGAGTTTAAACTCAAAGTATCTTCAATGCTAATTCTAATTTTAGTTTTATTTTGAATTTTATAAAAATATTTGTAAGATTATATATTATAAATAGTGATTTAAAATTAAAAATAAAACTTATTCTTTCAATTATTATTTTGGGTTTATTTAAAATTTTATATTATTTTTAATTATTTTCTCAAAATAATTATACGAGTGATAAAATTTTATTGGTTCTTTATCAAAATGATATCATATCTTTAAGGTGATATCGATTTTATTTCACAAATCAACTCCAATATAAATTTTAATTCTAAATCAATTTAATTTTTAAAAATATAAAAAATACAACTCCACTAGAGAGACAATAAAAAATCTTAACAATGTGAACAATGGGCTGGTTATTTAACCCAATAGAAATAAAAAATGAAAACCACTCCACTGATTATTCTAAATCCAAAAACCCCATTCAGTTATTTCACAAAAATAACCATCCAAACCCTAAATTATAAACAGTTTTCACCCCAAATCTCTCTTCCTCCCTAGCCAGTAGCCACCCCACATTCATCACTAACCATCCTATCTCACCGGGTACATCCTCACTGTCCAGCTTCGACCCCAGTCCAGCCCCCTTTCTCACACGCGTCTGTCTCTGTCGCTGGTAGCCAATAGCTCAGACAGACGCCACCATCCCGTCGGGGGTCTTTGTGTCTTCCGCCGGCATCCCCTGTCAAGGCAGGCCTGCGTCCTTCCCGTTGCGTCTCCCTGGTGTCCGGCTCGCCTTTCTCTCCCGCATCGGTACCCTCCCTAGGGGTCGCGTTCTGCCACCACCGTAATAATAACCATTCGGGTAGGTATAGAAATGAACATCCGACATCTGTGAACAAAAATAATCATCCAATTACTCACTAAAACGACCATCTGCATACATAATGCCTGAAATAACCATCTACCATCAAAGTAAAATGAACATTTGGACGTGAGGGGTGATGTACGTATGAAACGGTAGCTGTGTATGTCCCTTTTATGTTGCGGATGGAGATGCTAGGATGGTGAACTCCGCCGGCTTCCGAGTGCCTGCACGGCCAGCGCGTTGGTGGGCTGCACAAAGGATGCAATGTGCGCGAAGAGGGTGCCTGCTCGGACGTTCTTGGAGAGCTGGGCGATGTCGGCTGGTGTTCTGGGCGACATCGGCTGGTGTTTTTGGTGGCGTCAGACCGGAGAGATAAGTAGCATATTACTTGATATAATTCACATTAGAATACATTTACCAAGGACTCAACAATGAAAACCGTGTGACGGAGCAATCATTGAGGGCCAATTTAATAATGTTAAAATTTGTAGAAACAAATTGACGCAAATTTGTAAGGTTTTAAGGACTAAATTTAGCATTTATCAATTAATTAAAGAGATAATGCTCTAAAGTTAACCGAACTAATTAATTTTGTACTTAATTTTTAAAATGATCAACTAAATTTTTTTATTTTTTGAAAATTGATTTTCGTTAATTCCAGACCAATCTTCTATCTCTCCACTGCTAATACATGTTGATGTGAATAATTAAGTGCTACCACAGTAATGTGTTTATTATGATGTCCAATTTTTTTTTTTTTATCAAAGATATGACACTCGAACTCGCATTCTCTTAATTGAGTATGAGAAGACTATATCATTTGAGTTATAACTCATTGGCTTATAATGTTCAATTTAGTTCATGAGACTAAATTAAATAAAATTTGGTGACCATTAATTAAGTCATATATATTTGGCGAATATTTAGATGAACTTATATATTGACACATATGGACTATAATTAATAGCTATAAGCATGAATTACAACCAACGTTTCTCTCTCTCTCTCTCTCTCTCTCTCTATATTATTCTTAGGGGGTATATATGGTCGAAAATTCGATCGATCCGTATAATTTTTATTGGATTGAATTGGATATAATATGTGCAGATCGAATTAGATATTAGATATATTCGCATAATTGAACTTTCTCCTTTTAATTATATTTTTATGTAAAAATTTAATAAAAATATTTTTTTTACGCTTTTAAATTTATTTATTCCTAAAATATTTTGAATAAAACTTTTTTTAAATAATAAAAATAAAATAATACAAAATATGAATAATAATTACTAATTAAAACATACAAATAAGTAAATATAATACTAAATATATATTTATTTAATTTTAATTATTATTGTGCAGATTTGCGAATCCGCAAATTGAATATGTGAATGTAGAGCAGATATCCGCAATCCAATCTATAAAGAATTCGATCAATATGCGAATCAGATCGTATCCGCAATTTTCAAATCAGATGCAAATATTTACCATAAATTTACGGATATAATCCGATCCATGAACACCTTTAATGATTCTCGTATCTAATTTGCGGGTGAATTTGTTTCCCTCAAAGCTAGCTTGTGGCAGTGGTGCATTAAAGATATGCCATATATGCCATATGTATGAACGTATGATTAATTAGGCGAAGTCTTCTAGTGAGCCACTCAAATAAAGATATTTAAAACGTTTTTTTAAAGATATTTTTTATTAATTAAAATTTAATATATATAATCGATTAAATTATACTATTTTTGTTAAAATTAAATCAGACAAATTAATTTGACTAAAAAATTAGTAAATTAAATCTTGAACTGATCTAAATTAATATTTTTTAATATATATATATATATATATATATATTAAATTTTAATTACTTAAAAATATCTTTACAAAAATATTTAGGCGTTATTATATAAGTAGCTTCTATTTATCTGTATGTCGTTGCCTTACGATTTTGAAGAGTAGTGTGAAGATAAAGATTAATTTAGATTATTGCTATGTGGTCTGATGTGTTTGTTTATCATGCGTTAGTGGTTTCGAAGTGCTGAGTTGCCGAATTGGTAATTATAGCAAGTAGGTCGAGGCTTTTTCCTAGGCCACATAAATTGCTTTTGCGGTTCGGTGTTCCCACTCGGACTTTGATGATGATGAATGATTAGGCACCATTATCTGATGCATAGCCTTAGTGTACCATTTTGTCTTAAGATGGTTTTCATATATTTTTCTTCTTTTCTGGAATTTATTTTGCCTTGTTATATTGGTATAATGATATATATTATCTTCTTTTTTTTTTATCCTTTCTTCATTCTCTATCTGAGTATTGT
>NC_029790.2:122889407-122918872 GCF_000816755.2 Arachis ipaensis
TTTTTTTTTTTTGGATAAATTAAAGTTTTAATTACTCTGTTAGTCCCTATAGTTTCGTGAAATTTTCAATTAGGTCCTTATACTTTTTTTCTTTTTAATTGAATCTCTACACTAAATTTTTTTTTCAATTAAGTCCTTCTTAGTAGTAATTGGCTTAATTTTATAGGGACCCAACTAAAAAAAAAATTGGTATAAGAACCTAAATAAAAGGAAAAAAAAAGTGTAGGGACCCAATTAAAAAAAAATTTTGGTGCAAGGACTTAATTAAAAAGAAAAAAAGTATAGGGACCTAATTAAAAATTTTGCGAAACTATAGGGACTAACAGAATAATTAAACCTAAATTAAATACAAGTATGAATGTATGATAGCATCTTAAATTATTGTTAGTAGGACTAAAGTTGGAGCATCCTATTCAAAATATATAGTATACTAGTCTTCGGTGTGGTACACGACAAATTTCTATAAATATGTATTTTATCTAATTGTATGGTATATTTTATTTCTTTTTACAAAAATCAGAAAAAATAGCATTACTAGTTTACTACACGATGAACAAGTTTTTTGGTAACTAATAAGTTCATTCGACTAAGTTAATCTAATAATTAATTAGTAGGGTTGGCAATGGGTAGGGTAGGGTAGGGTTTGGAGCCTACTCTAATTCTACTCGCGGGTTGAAAATTTTATTAAAATTCTACCCGCGGGTTGAGAATCTCTCAACCCTAACTCTACCCGCATCCTAAAATTCTAAACCCTATCCTACTCTACCTTACCTGCAGAAATATCAAATTTTTTTAAAGTAAATATAAAATTCAATTATTTCGAATTTTATACATATTAATAAGATAAAAAATCAAAAACTAATGCTCTAAATTACTAAATTAACTAACTAATTTTAGTGGTTGTTCATTTATTGTAAATCATTACATAAGGGAGGTTGTGGGTTCAACTCTTACTTGCTTCACTATATACCTAATTTTTATAAAATATGTGTTATATATGAGGTGCGGGTAGGATAGGGTAAGGTACACCCTAAACCCGTACCCTACCCTACCCGCAGGCATACCCGGACCGTATCCTACCTTACTCGCAGCGGGTCGGGTAGCCTACCCTACCCGAACGGATTGGACCGGATTGGATACTCGCGGATAGGGTATGAATTGCCAGCCTTATTAATTGGTCTAATGCATATTATTTCCATAAATGTATATGTAAATCACACGCACTTTAATCTTGGGTTTTTTTTTTTATCATTTTTTGTTGTTGTCAAATGATGTATTTGGGTAAAGTATATTTTTTGTCCCTGAAGTTTGATAAAAGTTTCAAAAATACCCCTAAGTTTTATTTTGTTTCAATTTTGTCTCAAAAGTTTTCGATTTGCATCAAATATACCCCTGACGGCTAATTTTTCAAAAAATTTAAGACCAATTCAACAACAATTTCATAAGAACAACCCTCAACACAAACAAATCAAGCATAATTTTCATGCATTATTGTTAGATTGGTCTTAAATTTTTTGAAAATTTAGCCGTCGAGGGTATATTTGATGCAAATCGAAAACTTTTGGAACAAAATTGAAATAAAATAAAACTTAGGGGTATTTTTAAAATTTTTGCCAAACTTTAGGGACAAAAAATATACTTTACCCTATGTATTTTATTAAATGTGCTTTTTTCATCATTTTTTTTAAAAAAAATTGTGTTTAGATAAGAACTTCTTTGTATTTTACCTATATTTTTCTTAAAAATTGATGTATTTATTGTAAAATATTTTGTGTTTTACCAAAAAAAAATACCAATAATAAAAAAAATACTAGTAAGAGAAGAAAAAAAATAAGAAAAGAAGAAACAACATTAAAAAAAAAAAAAAAAACATGGGACAACCATGACAACTATAATGATCGCTGCTACCACCTTCCCTCTTTTTTTTTTTTTCTTTTCCTTATCATCCTCTTCCTTTCCACCACCATCAACTTCCAGTAACAATATATAAGTTCTTAATTATTATTCTTTACCGAATATACTCTTTCAATTAACCATTCTTTAATAATTTCAAGTCTTAACACTTTGAACAGCACCCATACAATTCATAGTCAGAACTCAGATGGTACCATGTAGCGGATAGCCATATACATAAACCAATTATATCTTTTAAAACAATGATGTCTCAAATCTTTGGATTTTAGCATATTTCAAAGAAAAACGAAGTTATGTCCAACATAAGGTGATATTCATCAAACAAAACCAATGCTAAAATCCCTCAAATTTTTTATAAAAAAATTAGTAGTACTTTTTTAAAAGATAAAAAATAGTTTAATTAATTTAAATGCTTTACTATGACTTAAAGTACCCAATAAGTTTAATAAGCAACACTCCCTCTATTTTTAAGTTCAAATATAAAAAAATTAGATATTTTTTATTTATTTAATTTAATATTATTTTATATTTTACTGTTTATTTAATTTAATTTTTTATATAATAAAAAATAATAGAATATTCAATAAATATTAATATTATTATATTTGTATAAATTGATAAAAAAAATCAATAAATATTATAAATTTTAATATTTGTCCTTCTAACTTCTTCTTTACATATTTTACAGGATATATATTCAAATTTTATATAAAATAATAATGAAAAATCAAAGAATTGATGTTTTTTTAAGAGGAATGCTAATATTTAAGAAGGAGAACATATAACTTTTACAATATCAACACCTATACATAGTTCTTCTACTTTAATGAATCACGAAAAAAGTGAGATACAACCTTTAAAAGTTTAAAAAGTTACATCTAATGAGTTTGACCTTAATTTTTTGAAATGAGACCCTGGAAAACAACTTTAAATTTGGTAATGTCACCCAAATCAGAGAGATGGGATTAGATTAGCTTATTTTAAATGGGGTCCATATCAAAAATATCTTGACAATTATCCTCTATCTAACCCCCCAAAATTTTGTTTCAAGTTCCGCTGCTGCTTATCATAATTCATAATTGGCCTTGGTCATCCACTCCAAGCCTTTCTTTTTAGTCATAATACCAAATCGGGTCCTTTCACGGTCACAACCTGTCATATCTTCATTCCTCAAACGAAACCTGATCTCATTCAAGCATATGCTTACAATTTGTCCATCAAACATATTTGCTTGCAATAGTGAAATAGCAAACAACCTCGAAATTCTGAAATTTATGTCTATATGATTGTTTTTCAAAACAAGATTTCCAAAAAATTAAATATTATATTTTTCTTGGATCTCTAGCAAACTACAAGAAAAACAGTCTATTGCCACACTTTTAAAGCGTGCCAAAAAGTGGGGAAAAGCGTAGCGATAGTTTTTCGCCACGTTTTTTGAGCTATCGGCACTCTTTTAAAAGGGTCACATTTGCGAGCATGCTGGTTGTTCTATCGCCACGTTTTTGTCAATCTATTGGCACACTTAATTTTTTCCTACGCTTTTATCTATCGTCAAAATTAAAAACGTAGCCGTATGTATAACCCTGTAACCACGCTTTTAAAGTGCACCCTCTGATGAACATACAACCACGCTTTTAAAAATGTGTCTATTGGTTTGATTTTGGTTACACTTCGAAAGCATGCCGATAGAGAAAGATACGACTACGCTTTTTAATCGTGCCAATTGTTTTCAACTATGGCCATGTTTTTTGAGCGTGCCCATTGTTTGGGTTACTGTACAATGGCCGCCCTTTTTAAGCGTAGTTATAAGCTAGCTCAAAATACCTATGGCTACACTGTTTTGTATCTATCTTCCTAATAAATCTTGTAAAATTGACATATAATTTTAAATCATAGTTTGAGGAACTAATTTAAACAATGACAAAAAAAATTATATATATAATTCTAAATCAACCAATCCAACATACATAGGCAAAAGACATAATATTAAACCACAAGATTGTTTTGATACATATGAAACACCCATTACAATCCAACATAACATAATGAAAAAATAACACCCTCCATAATGATCAAACTTTGGCAAAACACATATCACTCGAACTTATCCTTCTTGAGATGAAACTTCTTGGCTTGAGGACTGGTATTTAGAGATTTGAGGAATTCAACCCTAAAAGTAAAGGGGAAAACACATGAAAACCATGTTGACAGATAGAAAACAGAAACAAAAACAAACATAAAGTAGTATAAAAAACATTAAAAATCAGAATAGAACAAAATCAGAATCAACAACCATAAACCAGAATAAAAAATAGATTAAAAACCATAAAACAAAAAAAAAATCAGAATGAACAACCCAACCAAGTATAAAGCACAAATCAGAATAGTATAAATTCAACAAATTAGAATTAACAGAATCGAAAGTGCTAGTAGATTTAAGCTACTGTGTCCTCTTCCACATGCTTCCTCCAAAGGTGCTAGTTGATTCAAAGCTCTGAAAAAGCAAATCCACTCAAATCAAATTAAGAAAACCGTCACCTTCGTAAAAGCGTGGTCATTAACCTCCTTTCGGCCATGCTTTTAAAGCGTGGCAAGAAAAAGTATGGCCAAATCTCTAATCAACCGCCACCTTCATAAAAGCATGGCCATTAACCCTTTTTTGCCACACTTTTGAAGCATGACAAAAAAAAGCATGGCCAAATCTCTAATCAATCGCCATTTTCATAAAAGCGTGGCTATTGACCTTTGCAAGAAAAAGTGTGGCGACAAGCTTTTTTTCCCCTTGTAATGGCACTAGAATTAAGGGAAAAACTAAAGCTCCCCTATTCTCAAGTCATTGGAATAATATCAAATTTGGTATCACTAGACACATCCATCTTTTACCAAAATTTAGTCCGATTCGAAAATTTTGCTATAAGGTAAAGAAATTGGCTCCGCAAGTTACTAGTTCAACAACAGATTCTACAAAATTAATCATCTTTAGGAATTCAACATAACAACTTAAAACATGAATTAATTCAAAATGTTCTTGAACACCAAATTGAGTTATCAAGGCCCCAAGATAGATGCTAGTCTATCTCAGTTCACCAATAATCCTCAAAATACAATCCTAAGTTTGTTCTAATTCATCAAACATAACTAGTTTCAACCAAATTAGCACCACCATCATCATCAACAATATAGTTTGGAAAATCTAGCAAGCATGCATCAATGATCAAGCCATAAAAAGGAAGGAGAAAGGGATTTGATGAGTGCTTATGCGTTGCTAAAACCACTCCTCTCTTTTGTATCTTGCACTCCTATTTATAAGATCATGTACTTAGGCGTGGTGAATCTAATAGGCACTACAAACGTTAATAGCAATTTACAACAATCACAGTAGTAATATGGCAAAGTAATATAAGTGTACTCTATTGACAAAAGAAGTACTGAATTGATATATAAAGCAAGAATCAATGAAACAATATACCAATACCACCCTAAGCTCAAGGGAGGTCTGCACTATCCAATAGCAATATAATACCTATTCCCTTTTCTTACATTATAATTCCCTTTTTATATCACAACCCATTTTCCAATCTGTTGTAACTAACTCTAACCTCAACACAAGCTAATAATTCCCTATGACACAGTCTTATTAACTTCTCGTAGTCTTTCATCCATATAGGTGGTTTCCTCACCCTTTTGTTACTTAGGTTATGCTACATAATGACTTCATTAGGCCCATCCTCTTGTTTCTTTTGGGCCTCAGCATTGGCATTATTATTATTATTATTATTCGTATCAATTACTCTCCCCCATGACAATGATCTTGTCCTTAAGGTCCTCAGTGGGATACATCTTCACCAACTCAGACCAATTGACCCAAGTTACTTCTTCTCTTGGTACACCTGGCCACTCTAATAATACTTGGACAGTTTGAGAACCATCGTCAAGTAGCACATGCTACTATCAATGATCGCAGCCAGAAGTGGTTTAAAAGGTAGAGAGAGGGAAAGGTCTGTGGCAATCCCAATCATAGTCGGGTCCCCCTTAAATTCCTTTAGCAATGAGACATGGAAAATTGAATGTATAGCACTGCCAGTTGGAAGTTCCAACTTGTACGCAACATCCCCTACTCGCTACAGCACCTTAAACGGCCCATAAAACCGCTTAGCAAGCTTTAAGTTACCCCAAGCTACCATTGAGCTTTGCCTATATGGCTGCAACTTCAACAGAACCCAGTCACCAATATTGAATAATTTCTCTCGACGATGACTATAAGCCAGGAATTTCATTTGGTTCTGTGATTGTTGGAGGCGAAACTTCAGTTCCATATCAAGAGACTCCCGCACTCGCAGCAAGTCATTTACATCATGAACTGAAGATGAGTGATGCACATACCCCGGAATGGTTCGGGTTGGAAACCCATATAATGCTTCATGTGGAGACATCTCAATTGTGGTGTGGAACAAGTTGTTATAACAAAACTTAGCCCAATTGAGATAAACTGACCATTTTACAGGGTGGGCATGGGTGAACACACGCAGGTATTATTCCAGCGTTCGGTTTACAACCTCCATCTGACCATCGGTCTGCGGATGGTACGCTGTACTATAGAGTAGCTTAGTACCACAATTCACAAACAATTCCCTCCAGAAGCGACTTAAGAAGAAAGAGTCTCTATCGGAAACAATAATGGTAGGAAACCCATGATATCTTACCACTGAATTAATGAACTTCTGAGCAACTAGTTTGGCTGAGAAACCTGTCTTTAACGGAGGAACCCGGGCAGTCTTGCTGAATCTATCCACGACAACAAGTATAGTAGTAAAGCCATTAAAGTTTTGAAGCTTAGTGATGAAATCCAAACTGATGTCATCCCATGGTTTTGCCGGAATAGGAAGGGGTTGAAGAAGACCTTGTGGTTTGGTAGCGATATACTTCGTGCATTGACATTCAACACAACGATCGATGAAGCAAACAACATCTTGGCGCATCTCAGGCCAAAAGAACAGTTCACTCAGCCCCTTGTAAGTTTTCAAAACGCCCACTGTTAGCACAAAATAAAACGGGGTTAAGAGAGTAGTATGCAAATCAGCAAAATTTGGCACCCAAATTCACCCTTTATACAGCAATAAACCATCCTTAAACACATAATCGGAAGGCAAGTCGCCATTCCTCAAGCATTCTTGAAGTTGCAACATCTCCTCCATCTCACTATTGGCTCTCAATAATTCAGAAATGAGTTAAGATTGCGCCGCTGTGAATGCTTGGAATCGTGGACAATTGGCTTCCTCTTCTTGGCGGGATAGGGCATCGGCTGCCTTGTTGAACGTGCCAGGACGATATTCAATCTCAAAGTCATACCCTAGTAACTTTGAGAGATAATGGTGTTGCTCGGAGGTGAGGATGACTTGACTCACGAGCTCCCTTAACACTTGACGGTCAGTCTTAATGAGGAACCTCTTACCTAGCAAATTGTGCTGCCATTTTGTAATTGCTTAAGTGACGGCATAGAGTTCCTACACATAAGCGGATGCTTGTGCTAAATGCACCCCTAATTTCTTGCTGAAGTAGGCAATGTGATGACCACCTTAAGACAGAATCGTCCCAACACCAATGCTAGAAGCAATAGTTTCTACCATGAAGGTTTGGGAGAAGCTAGGGAGTGCCAGAATAGGGGTGTTAACCATCAGTTGCTTCAAATGGTGAAAAGCCTGATCAATGGATATGGTCCATTAGAAGGCGTTCTTCTTCAATAACTCAGTCAAAGGGAAGACAAATTGAGCATAATTGGCAACGAATTTTTTGTAGTATCTAGTCAACCTGAGAGAAGCCCCTTAATTGCTTCACTATGATAGGAACAAGCCAAGCTAAGATTGCATCAATCTTTGTAGGATCTTCCTTCACTCCTTCCCTATAAATTACATGTCCCAAGTACTCAATCTATTGTTGTAAGAATGCACATTTTGTTTGTTTGGCAATGAAATGTTTCTCCCACAAAACTTGTAAAGTTTGAGCCAAATGCCTCAAGTACTTTTCACGGGTCTGGCTATACACCAGTATATCATAAAAAAATAGCTATAAACAGTCTCAGGTAGTGTTGGAAAACTCGGTTCATGGTTTCTTGGGACATGGATTGCATATTAGTGAGGCCAAATGGCATGACCACAAAATCTTAGTGGCCCATATGACTCATGAATGTCGTCTTGTCTATGTCCTTCTCCCGCATTCTAATCTGATGATAGCCGCTCCTCAGGTCAATCTTGAGAAATAATTAGGCCCCATGTAACTCATCAAGTATCTCATCTATGGTTGGAATTGGAAATTTATCCTTCACAATGATTGCATTCAGGGCTCTGTAATTAACGTAGAAATGCCAACCCCATCATTCTTCTTCACAAGCAGAACCAGGCTTGAAAAAGCACTCTGACTGTCACGTATCACACCGGTTTCTAACATCTCAATCAATAGCCGCTCCAGTTCTTCCTTTTGAAAATGTGGATATTTTTAAGGTCTAATGTTCACCGGGGTTGCACCTGGGAAAAGATGGATTGGATGATCAATAGCTCGTTGTGGTGGGAGTTGTGTGGAATCTTCAAACACCTCAAAAAATTTCTCTAGAATCCCTTGAACATCTTTACCAATCACTGGTGGAATTGATGTTGGTGATAAACCCCTGACCTCCAATTGAAACAAAGAAGAAATATGCTGATTGCTATGGAGTTTCTTCAATCCTCTGAAATTCAATTTTGCCTCTTGTAATAAGTGTTCATCTTTAAATGTGACCCATCTCCCTAGTACCTTGAACTTCATGAACAATTCTATATAATTAATGTGGATAGTACTTAGCCACATCATCCAATGCACTCCTAGGACCACATCTGCGCCTTTGAGGTCCAGTACATAAGTGTCCACAAAGAAGTTATACCCTTGTACCAATAGTGAAAAATCTTCGCATTTAGTAGCATAATTTATGGAATCACCATTGCCCACCATTACCTGAAGTGTCGATGTGTTGGTGATAGGCAAATTGAGCTTCCTGGAAATTGACCCTTTGATAAAGTTGTGGGTGCTGCCGCCATTAATAAAAATCAGCAGGGGGCGATTGGCGTGTGACCCTTTCACACGCAATGTCTCAGGGTGGAACTCCCTGGCAAGGGCGTTAAGACTGATTCCTGGAGGTTTTTCCTCCTCTTCGTGACCCACATCCTCCAAATCAGAGTCATTCTCCTCTTCAGGTGTTCCAGCAGTGCCATGTAAGAGCTCTTGGAGTTCCTCTTCACCTACAAGGAGCTTATAAGAAGCCTTATAGCGATGCCCCTGGCTATAACGTTCATCACAATAATAACACAAGACCTTCTCCTTTCGTGCTCGAATATCAATGTTGGTCAGTTTCTTAAATGCCAGTGGGGTTGTTTTTGGTGTTGGGAAAGAAGAGGGTGTGTTAACAGATACTATGGAGCTCATGACAGGGGTAGTAACTGGGTGAGAACTCTTGGGGCTAGGGCCGATTGGGTTCAGGATTCTGTTGGGAACAAACCAGGGCGGGTTCTGGGCTGGGGCCTGACGAACGGGTTTTCTGTCGGTAAAGAAATTTTATGAAAAATATAATCGCGTTGCAAGTATAGTTTCTAACTAACAGAGAATCCTTTCGTACAAAATTTTGGTTGTCACAAGTAACAAAACCCAATAAAATTTGATAACCGAAGTATTTAAACCTCGGGTCGTCTTCTCAAGGAATTGCAGGGAAGTATGATTTATTATTGGTTATGGAAAAAAGTGTATTTTTGGGTTTTTGAAATAAGGAATAAGTAATTTAAAGGACAAGAAAAATAAATTAATAATTAGGAGAATCTCTTGGCAAGGTATAAGAACTGGAAATCCTATCCTAGTTATCCTTATCAGGTGTGATGAGAATTGGATTTTGCTCCCACTTAGTTAACCCTTACTAAATAAAGGAAAGTCAAGTGGACTAATTAATTTGACCCTCAAGTCTTAGTCAACTCCCGTAGAAAGACTAGCTTTAGAGCGATCCAAATTAATCAGCAATTCCCAAATCTCAATCAACTGCTGAGTTTGACAACTCAAGTGTTACCAATTACTTAACCAAAGCCAAAAGGAGAAAAATCTAAATTAAATTAAAAGCATCATAAATAGAATAAAATAATCATAAATCCGAAATACCTCGAATTATATTAAATAGAATATTCAAATCTAACATGAGAAGGTTCATAAGCCAATTTGGAAAGATAAATAACAATTAAAGTAATAGAATAAATAAAAGTAGAAAATAAATTAAAGGAACATTGAACCTGTGATTGAAGAGAAGTAGCCTAATCATAATAGAAATCCTAAATCCTAATCCTAATAGAAATCCTAAATCCTAAGAGAGAGGAGAGAGCCTCTCTCTCTAAAAGCTACATCTAAGAACCTAAAATTATGTATTTGAAAGTTTTCTCTCCCTCTTTTTTATTCCCCCATTCTCTGGCTTATATTCTGTGTTTCTGGCTTGGATTTGGGCCGAAAAAGGGCCCAGAAATCACTGGGGGCGACTTCTGCAATTTTCTGCACGTGGCGTCCGTCACGCGTGCGCGTGGGTCACGCGTTCGCGTGGTTTGGAGTTTTCTTTGTCACGCATACGCATCAGTCACGCGTTCGCGTCATTTGTGTTCTGTTCTAGGCACGCGTCCGCGTCGTCCACACGTACGCGTCGCTGCTATTTCGCGCTAGACACGCGTCCGCGTCGTCCACGCATGCGCGTCGCTGCCCTTTTCTTCAAAACTCCATTTTTGTGCTTTTCTTCCATTTTTGTATGTTTCTTTTCTGTCCTTTAAGCCATTCTTGCCCTATGAAGCCTAAAAATACTTAACACACAAATCACGACATCGAATGGCAATAAAGGATAATTAAATTAAATATTTTTAAAGTATAGGAAACATGTTTTCACATATATCATAAAATAAGGAAGGAATTGTAAAACCATACAATTTACATGAATAAGTGGATGAAGAATTGATAAAAACACTTAATTGAGCACAAGATGAATCATAAAATATGGGGTTTATCAGGGCCTTATTGCTACCATTCTAAGATAAGCCCAACATTGTTGCATTCTTCTGCTCATGGAGTTTAGCGATGGAAACAGCCTGGATATAAGATGTGGGTTGGGCTAGGAGCAATTCACATTTGAGCTGGTCTTGAAGCCTAACAACAAAGAGGGAGATGATCCACTCTTCGTTCAACCCATTGACCTTGTTGGTCAACTCTTCAAATTGGTTTTGGTACTCCTCCTCTGATCCACTCTGCTTCAATTCTTTAATGAGCTACTGAATCCTTACTGGATTTGTGTTTACTCTCTAGTCGCTCAGTGTTTGGGGTTGATCACTCTATTCTTTTCTATTCATGCTTTCTAAAACTTTGTTCTTTATCTAACCAATCAACAAATATATAATGTATGTATACAAACATCATGAGGTCTTTTTCAAGGTTGTAATGGGGCCAAGGTAAAGGTGAGGATATATATGAGGCTAAGTGAGCTATAAATTGAATCCTTGATTAGTTTAAGATCTCACCTAACATATACATACTCTATATAATTTAAAGATTATCCTAGTCTTCCCATAATTTTTCCACTTTTGTGTCACATACTCATGCACCAAGTTTATTTTGATTTTACCTCCATGTGCATTGATTCCTTTACTAAACTTATTATTTGGGTGATTTTATCCCCTTATTCATTTATTTAATTTAAAAGGGTTTTTTTAATGCACATGGTACTTTTAATTATTTCGGTTTCACATGAGCATGCTCCCAAATTTCTGATTATTTTATTAATTTAATCCTTCCCTATCAACCCATGTTCCCACGTTTTTCCACACTTAATGGATACACAATCTCTATCTTAAGCTAACCAAAGATTCAATTTAGGATTTTTAATTTTATTTTTCTGCTTAAGGCTAGTGATGTAATTATAGAACAAAAGAGGATTAAAAGGCTCAAGGGGGCTAACAAGGGTGACATAAAAGGGTAGGCTTATTTGGGATAAGTGAGCAAAGACAAATAATGGCCTCAATCACATGTAAGCATGTAAATACATTCTATATTAGACATATAGATTGAAACAAAGTAAAGATTGCAAGCATAGAAAAGAAGTGCGAAACACACAGGAATGAAATTTATGGTTAAATATAACCACACAATTAAGCTCAAAAACTCACGGGTTGTGTGTTCTTTGGATCAAAAATCATATATCAGTTATGTATGTCATGCAAGTAGAAATCAAGAGTTTCCATTCAACTCAATGTGAATCTTAGAATGGCTTTTATAAAAATAAGTATTTCCTTGAAAAATGTTGTTAATTTACCAACATGTATTGCTATATATATATAAGGTGTGTGGATTGTTGTGATTCTGTTATTCTAAAGTTTCTAATTTACTCTTTTATTTTCAATTAAACCAAATTATCATATGCTAAAAGGGTAAACTTAAGCTAATTAATCCATATTTTCTATATCACAACTTAATAAGCTAAGGGTGAAAACTAAACTAAATATCTAAGATATATACAAACCAAAGTGTAAAATATAATAAAGTAGACAGTAATACAGTAAAAGGAAAATGAGCGAGTGCTGAAAGATAAATAAGATAAAATAAAATAAAAATACAGAAAATAAACAAAATAGGATAAAAAGAGTTCGAAGGTGGTTCACCAAAAATAAAGTTCGCCGGAGATGGCGACCTCCCCACACTTAAATAATAGCATCGTCCTCGATGCTCAATCAAGTTGGGTGTGAAGAAATGTCATCTCCGGAAAGATGTGCTGCTGGTGTCTCGGTGGTGGCCTGAGGGTCTGCAGTCTCTATGAGTGTCGGAGGATCTGCCTGCTGAAGCGGAGGCTCTGTCTGTAGAGGGACCTCTGGATCTGCTGGCTGTATTTGATGGGGCTTCTCATGACGTGGTGTAGCCTGCTCAGCTCCTGCCTACTCAGCCTTTGCACGTGCCTCCTCCTCATGATCGTTTGCCTCCGCATCAGATGGCTCCGATGGTATGTCAGGCTCGGAGGGGATGTCACTGTCGGATCGGATCATCAACTTTAAGTGCTCATAGCGTCGCTTGTTGCGACACTCCATACAATCCAGGCGTGCGAAGAGTTGGTGCACGAGGTGATAAATGGGCTCGGAAGCAGGTGAGGGTGCAGTGGTGGCGGCTGGGGCAGTAGGTGCTGAAGGGACAGCAGAAGATGTGGCTGCCTTAGCGGAGGCAGTGAAAAATGGAGGTCAGTAGCCCAAAGTCTGGAACTTACTGCTGTGAGGGATAATCTTCTTGCAGTCTGCGGCGGTTGGCTTTTCATCAGCAATCTCCCATGGCACCTCAGCTCGGCGGCCTAGCTGAGTAATCAAGTAGGGAAAAGGGAGAGTGCCTCTAACATGGACCCTGGCCATGTAGTACCAGATGAATCGGGGGAGATATAAGTCCTTTTCCTCCATCACACACCAGATTAGGGTAATCATAGCAGCTGGCACCTCTGTCTTATGAGTGCTCGGCATCACGGGAAGATATAGGTCCTTGCCCTCCATCACACACCAAATGAGGGTAATCATGGCTGCTAGCACCTCTATCTCATGAGTGCTCGACATCACGTAGTTACTTAGAATCTGCTGCTAAAGCCGAGCCTCATCATTCAGATAGATAAGCTTAATTCCCTTTGGGGCCACTGTGGACTTGCTCATGACCCATGGGACAGTAGGATCAAGAGCTATTGTCCGCTTTACTGCGTCCCAGTCAAATCTCATGAATCTCATATCCTCTTCAGCCTTTTGGTAACCATTTGGTTGATCTGATTTAGGCTGGAGGTTGAGGATTTCTTCTATTGCTTCCTCAGTAACCAAAATCTGCTTTCCTCTGAGTTGCACTGCATCCAGGGACGTTTTGATGTAGTTGCAGTAGAATTCTCTGACCCAGGATGAGTTGACTTCAGTCAAGTTCCTCTCCAAGAAGAACCAGCCTCTCTGTTTAATTTGTTCTGAGGTGTATTGTTTGAGTTCTTCTGGAATTTTTAGGGTCTTTTCCAGGTATAGGTTCCTGGAAGTTGCAAAGACCGAGTATTTCAGCTCACAGTATTTGTTGGCAAATTTTACTGGGTCAGTGGCAGGCATCAATTAATCAGCCTTTTCCTGTGAGGTAAAATTCTTCTCCCGCCAGGAATCATTATGGAGGATATCCAATATAGAGGTAGAGGATTCTCCTCTTTTCCTTTTGCCTGTGGTTGCCTTGCCCTTTCCTTTGCTTTTAGGGTCAGACATCCTATGCATTCATGAATTGGCTTGGTTGAAACCAATTAGTGCAAAACTTGAAATTTCCAAAACTAATTTATGAATGGGAGTTGAGTGAAACAATTTGCTGAAATAAAATTGGGCAGCATTTCGGCTAAAAATTGGACAATTCCGGGTAATAGACAGTAGCAGAAATATTTCATATAATAATAAGGTAGTGCAGAAAAGAGTAACAAATAGTAATTCACAAGAATTCAGAATAAACAAACTCAATTTGCATTAAAGAATGGTAAAGAATAGCATATGAACAGCATTACCATCACAGCAAGTTCGAAATTGCGAAACAGATAAAACAAGTAACAAGAACGGCGCAGTTATCAGGCCTAAATCCACTAACCACATCCTAGCTACCTAACCACCTAAAATCCACTATGAACATGCATCTCTAACTATCCTAATTTGAACAGAATTTGAAAAATATGCAACTGACTAACTAACTTGGGACAGGAATCGGTGTTCGGTGTAACCTGGTGGGCGGAGGTATAGAATTTGGAGTCAGAGAGATGGTAGTGGTGGTGATGCGGCGGTGCTGGGAGGCGGTCACGGCGGCGGTTCGGTGGAGGCAGGGTGGCGGTTTGGTGTTTGGGGTTGAAAGGGGGTAATGGGGGAGGGAAGGAGAAGAAGGGGCGAGGAGGGGAGGGTTGGGAGCGTGGTGGCCGGTGGGGGTGCGGCGACGGTGGTGGCAGCTCGGCGAGGCAGCGCAACAACAAGGGCGGTGATGGGGCGGATGGGCAGTAAAGGGAGATGTGTGGAAGAAGAATGGGAGAAGAGGAGAAGGGAGGAGGGGGGTTCGGTGCGGCGCGGTGGTGAGCGTGCGGCGAGGCGGTGCTGGGTGGGTTGGTGGCGGTGGTGGTTGCAAAGGAGGGAGAAGAGGGGCGCTGAGAGGTTGGGGGTTTGGGGACGCGAAATGGTTAGGGTTCCGCGTCGAAGGGGGTTAGTGTATTTAAATCCACGCGAACGCGTGGAGCACGCGATCGCGTGATTGAGGGAAAATGAAAGTGACGCATACGTGTGAAGCACGCATACGCGTCGCTCAGAATTGTAGCGTCGTTTTGGCGCAACTCTCTGTTTCCATTTAGGGGGCAATAATATTCATGCGACGCGTATGCGTCGCCCACACTTTCGCGTGGTGTGTGTGAAGTGAAAGTGATGCGTTCGCGTCACTGACGTGACCGCGTGGCCCATATTATGCCTAACACATACTAGCCGCACGATTCCAGCCCAACTTTCTGGGCATTGGATTGTTACGTCGATTTAGAATTGACGCCCACACGTGGCCCATGCGCACGTGTGGGCCGTTTTTTTTATGCAATATGCCAGATACAGTGCTGATATGGATGTTATGAATAATTCCAGGTTCAATAAAATAGAATAAAATAAAACTTAAAAACAAACAAAACGAAATAAAATTAAAATTGAAAAAGGAACGACCATACCATGGTAGGTTGTCTCCCACCTAGCATTTTTAGTTAAAGTCCTTAAGTTGGACATTCGTTGAGCTCCTTGTCATGGTGGCTTATGCTTAAACTCATCTAAAAATCTCCACCAACGTTTGCAATTCCAATATCCTCCGGGGTCCCAAACAAGGCAAGTAAAGCCTTTGAGCAATTAAAAGCAGGTTTTTAGGCTCTAGGGGTATTGATTGTCAGGATAAATTCCAGGGTCACAAACCTTGCTTCTGTACCCATCTTTGTCTTGATCTACATTTTTCCAGTCGGGTAGGACGGAGTTTGAATTCTTACTAAGATGATCGAATGTCCTCCGAGACCCATTCAATCGAACTCGAAACCAATCCTTGTACCTCAAATTGAAGCGTGGAGCTTTATTGAATCTTGCATGCCAGCTCTGAGTGTGAGCCATTTCCTTCTTACTCTTAAAGCCGCAAAGAGCTCTAAGCTGGCCATCTGTTTCAAGTAAACCATATTCAAGTGGAAAAGTAAAGATAAAGGCTAAGGATTTTACCCACTTGAAGTTTGTATTGGGTGGTAATGGCATTGGGATAGGTGTTTCCAGTGGTTTTGCAAGCTCTACTCCCTTGTATTCTTTTGTGAATTCCTCCACTTCTTTGTAAACTTCTTCAACTGCAACCACGTCTGGATCAAAGTCTTCGATATCTTCCTCATCACTCAAGTCATAAATTGGAGGTTGAGAAAGTCTACCTCCGCATCATCTTCGTATTCACTTGGGGAAGATTCTTCAATCTCAGAGAATTCACTTGCGGATGCAAGTTCATTACTAGGAGAACTTGATTCATAGTTATCAGTACCAAGAAAACTTACTTCTTGATCTGTTCCGTTCATTTCTTCATAAGATACATGCTTCGGGGGTTGTGCACTATCCTCAGCATCGATTGCAAACTGCTTGGCGGAATTTTTCACAATTCTTAGTTCCCATGGAGGTTCAGCGTCTCCTAAGTCTTCAACCAATTCTTCTTCTTCGACAATTACGGCTTCCTCTACTTTTTCCAGTACAAATTCATGCTCCATACTGTCCACTGGAGTTTCTAGTATTTCCTTCATGCTACGTTCTTCATTAGATTGCCCACATGAAGCCATGGGGGTTCCTTGAGTGTCCGAACGTCGGGAAGCTAATCGATTTATCGCTTGATCCAATTGGTGAAGGGTTGCATAAAATTTATCCACTGTTTCTTTGAGACGTTCCTGTGATTCTCAGGTTGATGGATATGGACATGGTGCATATGGAAGTGGTGATTCTTGGGAGTAATTGGATTAGAATTGGGGTAGGTAAGGGTTAGGGGCATATGGAGGTGAGTGTTGGTAGGTGGCTTGTGAGTGTGGTGGTTCATAGCTATGTTAAGGAGGTGGGTTATAGGCGTATGATGGGGCTTGTTGGTAACTACAAGGGGGTCCACCATATCTATCATCTTGGTACGCACCTCGGAATGGCTCTTGACCATGGCATACTGGTGGGGGTTGGTTGTCACGATAAGGTCCACCGTATCTATTGTCTTGGCATGCATTGTAGAATGGTCGTTGTCCATGGTATCTTGGAAGGTGTTGTTGCTGAAAGGATTGATCAGATCCTCGTGGCTCCTTCCATCTTTGATTGTTTTGACCTTGATGCATGTTTCTGTTATAGCTCCCATTCCTTTCAACAATATTAGAACCAAACTCAAAACGACGGGGGTGAGAACTCATAGTAGCTAATAAAAATTAAAAACAAAAATAAAAATAAATAAACAAGCAAAATAAAATATTTACAATAACCAATAATAAGGCACACAATTGCAATTTTCCGACAACGGCGCCATTTTGATGAACGGGTTTTCTGCCGGTAAAGAAATTTTATGAAAAATATAATCGCGTTGCAAGTATAGTTTCTGAACTAACAGAGAATCCTTTCGTACAAAAGTTTGGTTATCACAAGTAACAAAACCCAATAAAATTTGATAACCGAAGTATTTAAACCTCGGGTCGTCTTCTCAAGGAATTGCAGGGAAGTATGATTTATTATTAGTTATGGAAAAAAGTGTATTTTTGAGTTTTTGAAATAAGGAATAAGTAATTTAAAGGACAAGAAAAATAAATTAATAATTAAGAGAATCTCTTGGCAAGGTATGAGAACTAAAAATCCTATCCTAGTTATCCTTATCAAGTGTGATGAGAATTGGATTTTGCTCCCACTTAGTTAACCCTTACTAAATAAAGAAAAGTCAAGTGGACTAATTAATTTGACCCTCAAGTCCTAGTCAACTCCCGTGGAAAGACTAGCTTTAGAGCGATCCAAATTAATCAGCAATTCCCAAATCTCAATCAACTGCTGAGTTTGACAACTCAAGTGTTACCAATTACTTAACCAAAGCCAAAGGGAGAAAAATCTAAATTAAATTGAAAGCATCATAAATAGAATAAAACAATCATAAAGCTAAAATACCTCGAATTATATTAAATAGAATATTCAAATCTAACATGAGAAGGTTCATAAGCCAATTTGGAAAGATAAATAACAATTAAAGTAATAGAATAAATAAAAGTAGAAAATAAATTAAAGGAACATTGAACCTGTGATTGAAGAGAAGTAGCCCATAATAGAAATCCTAAATCCTAATCCTAATAGAAATCCTAAATCCTAAGAGAGAGGAGAGAGCCTCTCTCTCTAAAAGCTACATCTAAGAACCTAAAATTGTGTATTTGAAAGTTGTTTCTCTCCCTCTTTTTGATTCTCCCATTCTCTGGCTTATATTCTGTGTTTCTGGCTTGGATTTGGGCTAAAAAAGGGCCCAGAAATCACTAGGGGCGACTTTTGCAATTTTCTGCACGTGGCGTCCGTCACGCGTGCGCGTGGGTCACGTGTTCGCGTGGTTTGGATTTTTCTTTGTCACGCATACGCGTCAGTCACGCGTTCGCGTCATTTATGTTCTGTTCTAGGCACGCGTCCGCGTCGTCCACGCGTACGCGTCGCTGCTATTTCGCGCTAGGCACGCGTCCGCGTCGTCCACGCGTGCGCGTCGCTGCCCTTTTCTTCAAAACTCTATTTTTGTGCTTTTCTTCCATTTTTGTAGGTTTCCTTTCTGTCCTTTAAACCATTCTTGCCCTATGAAGCCTGAAAATACTTAACACACAAATCATGACATCGAATGGTAATAAAGAATAATTAAATTAAATATTTTTAAAGCATAGGAAACATGTTTTCACATATATCATAAAATAAGGAAGAAATTGTAAAACCATGTAATTTACATGAATAAATGGGTGAAGAATTGATAAAAATACTTAATTGAGCACAAGATGAATCATAAAATATGGATTTATCAGGGCCTTATTGCTACCATTCTAAGATAAGCCCAACATTGTTGCATTCTTCTGCTCATGGAGTTTAGCGATGGAAACAGCCTGGACATAAGATGTGGGTTGGGCTAGGAGCAATTCACATTTGAGCTGGTCTTGAAGCCTAACAACAAAGAGGGAGATGATCCACTCTTCGTTCAACCCATTGACCTTGTTGGTCAACTCTTCAAATTGGTTTTGGTACTCCTCTTCTGATCCACTCTGCTTCAATTCTTTAATGGTGGTGCAACGGTCATAGAAGATATTCTTCCCAAATCTAACTACTAGCGCTTCCAGAAATGTGTCCCAGGTGTAGATGATATTGTTGTTAATGCCCCATCGATATCATGCATATGCCGCTCCTACTAAATAAAATGATAACACCCGAATTCTCTGTTCTACGGGTATCTCGAACGTTTCCAAGTATTGACAAGCGCGGAAGACCCAATCTTCCACTCCTTCACCGTCGAATAGGAAAGATCAGCGACTTTCACCCTTAGTCGAGGCCATGGCTACTCAGTTCCCATGCTTACTAATCCCGCACTGGAACCGTGATCTGCGACATCATCACCAGTGGAGCCATAATCAGCGACCTTCATTTTTAGCTTCAAGTTTTCACGTAGCAATTTCTTGATAGATCTCAGTAAGGAGTCCATGTTTGTGAGTTGAATTTTCGTATCGGTGATCCTCTCATTTGCCTCCACCCACCCGCAGCTAAGAGTGGTTACCTCCTGTTTGTTGGATAAGGTGAGTTCCTCCGTCGGCCATGGCAACGCTTGCTCTCAATGAAAGCACTAATTAATAGGCACTACAAACATTAATGGCAATTCACATCAATCACAGTAGCAATATGGCAAAGTAATATAAATGTACTCTATTGACAAATGAAGTACTCAATTGATATATAAAGCAAGAATTAATGAAACAGTATACCAATACCACCCTAAGCTCAAGGGAGGTCCACACTATCAAATAGCAACATAATGCCTATCCCCTTTTCTTACACTATAATTCCCAAGGACACACTCCTATTTACTTCTCTTCAAGGTTACAAGAACCAAACTGGCCATTAAACCGGTTAAATGACTGATTCAATGGTTCAATAGTTCAACCGTAGTCGAACTGTGGTTTAACCGATTTAATTAAATATACAATAAAATTATTAAAAATTCAGTATACAATTTCAAATATTCAAATTCAATTATTTCTCAACTAATAAAATTCAAAATTTTGTAATTTCATATATAACTTATACATATTTTATCTTTAAATATTCAAAAAATAAAAATTTTTAAATAACTTATAAGTTCTAATTAAGTAATCAGCAACCATATTCATCACATTAGCAACAAAAATTTAGAATAAAAAATTTAACAATAATTTCTAATAATTAAATAATTAACAATGAAAAACACCAACTTTTACAAAAATGCAAAAAAGCAAAATCATAACAAATTTTAACAAAGACTTCTAATTAAGCATTCAACAAAATTGTAATTTTTTTGGGGTTACTAAAGTTCAGGAATCTTTTGAAAATAAAACCATGTGTATATTATTAATATATGACATATAGTTCTATGACTAAATTCACCATTTTAACACCAACAATTGTTGTAACATAGATCATGAAGATTACCATCAGACTATTACTATTTTGAATCTATCACATACCTCAAAGCATGGTTTTCAGTATCTGCAATATAAATGATATATTTTTTTGCAATATAAGCAAGGCCCTAGAAACAAGAACAGAAAAAGTAATGTATTATTATTGAGACTGAGAAAATTGTGGAGTTATCATCATTCTCAGTTTCTTATAACAATGGCACAATCAATTAAATCCAAATTCCAAATCACCATTCCGAGTTCTCAAATCACCATTCTCAGTTCCTCATCACTCGCGACGGAGAAATGGAGAGGCGAGCAGAAAGGCGATTTTGGCAGCAAGCCAATGACAGAGACAAAGTAGATGAGCCGTGCAGTAGCAAGAAGAGGGACGCGGGTGAGGGAGCAGCCGAGGAGTTCTTACCCTAGAGGTGAGCAACGACGAGGTGAGCAGAGGCCGAAGACCAAAGAGGCGAGCCGACAAGATGAGCGATGCGAGCGACGGTGAGGTGGGCGACGCGAGCAATGATGATGTGTCCGAATAGAAATTCCACAGCGAGGAGAAATGGGTTATTTGCTCTGATAGGGATTTTTCTCGCTGAAATTTGGGGGGAGACTTGTGACTTGTGAGAGAATGAAGGGGGAGGGAAATGGGTTCTGCAGCTGTTGTTTTAATTTTTCTTTTATTCCCCTTAAAACGCCATTATTTTAAGAGGAAGTAGCAAATCAGACCTTCAAGAAATCGGGCCGACTCATTCAGTTCAACGGTTAATCATCGATTGTACCAATTTTTTAACCGATTTTTTGCAAAATAATTTTGGGTATCAATCGGACCACACAGAAGATCGATTCTTACTTAACCAATCGAACCGACCAATCTGATCCGATTTTCAGAACTTTATTCTCGTAATTTTTCATTTATATGGATAGTTTCCTCACCTTTTTGTTACTTGGATTATTCTGCTATAATAACTTCATTAGGCTTATCCTCTTGTTTATTTTGGACCTCATCATTGTCATTACTATTATTATTCGCAACAGAACCCTCCACTAAAATTTTATTTTCAAAAGTCACATGCACATAAAATGTATTTGTAATTAATAGAATAAAACATGAAAAATGTAATCAATAATTATTTAAACTCATGTGACCAAAAATAAAATTAATCAAAATTGACCACAAGCATAAAACAAATAATTTGGCCAAATAAATAGATAGGAATTTATCTATTTCAAAATACATTTATTTTGCTGGCAATAGAAGATAATCTGTCTCTATTAAATTATTATTTGACACATAAATAACTAATGGATTATGCGAAATTGTTCTGTTAAAAGATAATAAAGACATAATAAATTATGGCTTTTTTATATAAATAAACATTGGAAACACTTTAATTCCTGAAATATGCATGCTTTGAAATTTTTTCTTAAATACGCATGCTCATATCAAGACCTTCGGCCACGAAATGGAGATGCCTACCATCTCACAACCGGTGCCCGCGAAATGGAGGGGACAGGTGCAGGGTCTGCGAATTCGTGGCTGCCACCAAGGAGATGAGGCACTTTTTGGACGGCGCACACGAAATGGAGCATCTCTAGCTCACCGTCCACGAAATGGGCCATTTAGTTGGCGGCGACCACGAATTGGGATCTTTGTTTCTGGTGGGCACGAGTTGGGTGGTCAAAGCGGCAGCAGCAGGAAGCTCACATGCATTGGCGTGTTGGGTGGCAGGGGGTGTATTGCAAATGGAGCCAAGAATGTTATAAAAGGGGGGTGGGGAGAGCCTTCATGCACGGTGAAATTAGAATAGGGGTAGAAAAATAAAGTTGTGAGAGTGGTAAATGAAAGCTGATAGGGGGTGAGTTTGTGGTGGTGAGTTTTAAAAAAAAATTAACTAAATATGAGTGGGGGAGGGGTGAACGTGGAGGAGAACTTGAACCGGTTGGACGAACTTCACATAGCGGCACATTTATTCCATAAGGTTAGTTTACGTCATTAATCGGATTGATGTTGTTAGGGATTGTTATAACTAATTTCTTCAATATTTAAAAATTTTATATAGTATTCGTAACTGTTGTCTTTCTTGGCTTCTTATGTTGTAGCCCACACGTGTTCTTACTCCTCATGGCACGCTGGTTGATGTTTTCATGTTAGAGGCTGAGGATCCAACCATGGAAATTAGGCGGGAGAGGCTTGAGCCTTATCTGAGACGCACCGGATTTTATCATGCCTCGCTGATCAAGCGCTTCGAGTACGACAATCCACTTATTAGTGCCTTTGTCGAACGATGGCGACCAGAGACTCATACTTTTCATCTCCCTTGGGGTGAGTGTACCATAACCCTGGAAGATGTAGCCATGCAGTTAGGTCTACCTGTTGATGGTCAGCCTGTTAGCGGTACGTTAAGGTCATGGAGTAAGTTTCACCAAAGAGATATTTGGGAATGGTGTCATGAACTTCTAGGTGAGGTTCCCGCCGGCCACGTAGGGACAACGAAGTACAACATCAAGTTGAAGTGGCTCAGAACTCGTCTTCAACAGATGCCGCTTGACTTAGATGATAATGGCCTCATGCAGTATGCACGATATTACATACTTTACCTGTTGGGAGGCGTGCTTCTTCCAGACAAGGCCAACAACATAGTCCATGTTCGATATCTGCCTTTATTGGCTGAGTATGATGCCATAGGTACCTACAGTTGGGGTAGTGCCGTCCTCTGTTGGTTATATCGTGCTATGTGCCTAGCAACAGATTACAGTGTTGAGGGTATGGCCGGGTGTCACACGTTGCTCATGTTGTGGATATACTACAGATTACCGTTCTGGGCCCCGAATGTCACCATAGATCCTTGCGATTGCCTTTTGCTTCGCGTGCCAAACCTTCTTGTATGACACCTTGTAACCGTACGCTGACTCTACCGATCCTTGCAATACCTTTACACATATTGTCGCATCAGCATGCACCATGGGGAATATGTGCTGACAGATGACATTGCTATCCAGTTGAGCGTGGTCTTGAGACATTGAACTTGCCAAGCAACTGTGAGACCCTTCGTACTTTCGGATTTCCCAAAATCTAGAGGACCTTGTCTTCGCAACCCGTACCATCCAGCGACATTGATCCCCGAACTGCTTGCATCGACATACATACCTACTTTGGTCTGACTCTACCACCTTATATTCTGCACTCCTACGGATGTTGTAGTTTTTTACTGCTAGCGTCGCTGTTTCCCGATTAGGAAATTTCAACCCAATCTCGAGCTCCATCTCTCCTGACAAAGGGTAGCTGCTCGGTCCGTCCTTTGCGTTACTGGAATGCATTGCTCCAAGATTTAGGGACAGGTAGTGTGCTGGTGTGGATGAGGATACACCACCACCTTCCGGTTCGACCCGTGTTGCCGGAACAGCATCGCCATGCAGAGGCTGCGTCTCCAGAACGGCTTCTGCCTCACCATCACTGAAATCTTCAATGTCATCCTCGTCAGACGTATCTGCAATAGCAGCATCAAGAACCATATCGACCCCAACATGTGTAGAAGGGGCGGGGCGTACTCCACGAATACCTACACTCTGTTCCCGCGGAACGAACGCGTTGAAGCTTGGACTTGGGGCCCTACTAGTATCCCGAGTCGGAACAAAATCAGCCACCCCACGATTTCTCACACCCTCCACATTATTCAAACTGGATGAGCTTCCACCAATATCTTGAAGATTCAGACAAAGCTCCAACGAATAGATGCTTCCTATGCTGCGATGATAAGAAAACATCATCGACACATGCTGATCGGATTTTATTTGCATTTTTTGATAGGAAAACGAGTTGGTCACTACAACCGGCATCCTGTAAGTCAGCTTCCTGATTTCTTTTTTTCCAACCATTCCGGTATGCATCAGAATCAGATTCTTCAACTCTTGCAACGATGTCTGTGGCGGAATCATTATCCACAGTGGATCATCGTAAACGAATGTAATACCTTCTGCTGTATGAGAGATTTCACCGTTTGGGTATATAATCACGTAAACGTTCTCCGAAGCCATAGAAATAGCAAACAAATCTTAACACCAGAAATTCTTTAAGAAAGAAAGAGGGTGAAGAGATTGAGAGCAACTTTCGAGAGTGAGAGGAGAGTGAAGATAATGGCTTCTTTCGGGTCATCTACGAGCCTTTATATAGCCAAATTCTGGTCTCAATTCGTGGGCGGTACACGTGATTTTCATCCAATTCGTGACCGCCGCCCCAGGTTTCCCCATTTCGTGGATGGCAGCCACTAAATGGCTATCCCTCCATTTCGTGTGCGCCAGAGTTGAATTGGACCCTGCACCTGTCCCCTCCATTTCGCGGGCGCCAGTTGTGAGATGGTAGGCATCTCCATTTCGTGGCCGACAGTCTTGATATGAGCATGCGTATTTAAGAAAAAATTTCAAAACATGCGTATTCCAGGAATGAAAGTGTTTCCAATGTTTATTTACATTATTAGAAGGCAAGTTATCATTTTAACAAATTAATAGGAATTGGGATGGGATTTTATTCTTTAATTAAAATTAGATTTTTTGAAAATTGGATGTTAAGTCTCTACTCAACCAAATATCAAATGACTTAAAGAACTAAACTCCTAATGTATATGTCTATTTAGCTGATTTGATAGTCATATAAGCTTTTTAGCGAGGTTAGGTTAATTTAAAAACTTTTTAAAACGTTTTCCTAACGAGTGCGTAATCTTGAAAAGCAAAACAAAGAATAAAAGGAACAAGGCGACATTACATCAAGTATATAATCATTTACGCAAGTTATACATTCACGTTTGCAACACAACGTATGCAATATATACTAGTAGTAAAATGCCATTCTAGTAAATCTGTAGGTAAAAATAATAGCTAAGCTCATCTGCATTCTTGCATAGTTGCATCCATAAGTAATAGATATAAGTATCAAGTAGCATAAATGGGTCACACTACGGTAAAGATGTAAGGTACAGAGATTCTCTCTGAAATGTTTATCGATAGACACGTGTTTTTATTTTCTCTCTTGTAGCAATCAGCTTGTGACCATGGCTGTAGAAAGGCGGGCTCGGCTAAAAGTACATTTGAGTTGAGTGATCATATATAAAAATTTAATAATCTTATTTATTTTTTATTCGAGAGTTTTAAGAGTTTTGTTTAAGATTTTTTTTTTTGCCTAATAACAATTTTATAGTAATATAAATTTCTAATGGAGGTTTATCAAAAAAAAATATTTTTAACAAAGATTACGTTTTTTTAAATACACTAGTGTATATTCCCGTACATTGTACGAGATAATTAATAAAAATATATAATTTTTTTATTAAAAGAGATTAAATAAAAAATATATATAATAAGTATTATTATAAATATTTTACAAAATTATAATTAAAATCAAAGTTTAATTATTTTTAATATTAAAAATAATTAGTATTTATTTTAACTGATTTGGATTGATTGAGTGATCATCTCACTCATCTACCTAATTAAGTATTAGAGTTTCGAATCCCGCCTTGTGTATGTAACAACTCATTGGCTAGCGGTAGGGGTGGAAAAATGCCAGGCGGCCTGCCAGGGGCCTGTAAGCCTGGCCTGTGTTTGGCCTGGCCTGTCCTGGCCTGTTATAAAATAGGCACAGGCTCAGGCTGTTATAAAAGCCTTATTATGTTAATAGGCCAGGCCCAGGCTCACTAATTAGTCTGGCATGGCCTGTCAAGCCTGTTTGGGCCTTTTAATATATAATTATATATATAAATAATTTTTTTATTATTAATAAAATAATGAGATATTTTAAATTTACTATATTTAATTATAAATAATTTTATTTATTTTAAATACTTTAAAATTTAAAAATTCTTATAAATATTAAATATGACATTTTATATATAAATATATTTATTAAAAAATATTTTTTTTAAATAATATTTTTATTTTTGTAAAAAAAAAAATTAGCAGGCCTTTTAACAGGCTTCAGGCCAGGCCAGACTTAGTACTTTGAAAAAAGCCTATAGCAGGCTGCAGACCAGGCTCAGGCCAATCAACTACATGACAGGCCTGGCCTGTTTCCACTCCTAGCTAGCGGCAGACCCTTAATAAATGGAGTTTCAATCCGTGGATGATTAGTTCTTGACCTGCTGAGTTGGAAAATATAGTGAAAGAAAATAGTATTTGTCTTGAAAGTAGAACAATTCTAATTGATGATAGCAATACTTATGAAGATTTGCCTTTGTTAAAATTTAACTGTGACAGTTTTATTTATTGGTATCATATTTATTCAGGAAGTCAAACAATATAATCAACGTTATTATCGGTTAAAATTTTATCTTTTATTACATGATTTTCAAGCTTCTAAACTTATAAACTTATGTCATTACAAAAGCTATTAGATTGATTAATATTTTTTGGCAATATTACCAAAACACCGTAGTTGAGTATATTAATTTGTGTAAAAAGAAACTATAATAACTTTTGTTATTCAATATATAATTTATTCTATTGAAAAATAAATTATTATTCTTAGATTGGAATATATTTTTTCTCTATTTTTATATCATTTTATTTGATAATAATTGCCATTAAAAAAATGAATAACTACACTATTTAATAACATAATGTACAAAATAATTTTTTATTTTAAAATTAATTCTAGTTAGTGAAAAAAATTCAAAATATTTTCTTACACGAATATTAAAATGTATGAACTGTCGTGATGTCACTAACATAAATACAAATCATACAATATAAACAAATGTATAAAAGTAGAAATAAAATCTTCAAACTCAATCAATATAACAATAAATAAAAATTTTGTTATTTATCTACTAAATGCGGTAGTAAATACTGGACAAAATAAAATTATATTTTTATAAATATATTTACAGATAACTAAAAAATTAAAAACAAACACACTAAACAATATAGAGCATAAATGGTAAAATTTAACCTAAAAAAGTCACTTAAATTCAAAAAGAACATGCATGTGATGAATTATAATTAATTTATATATAATTACAATTCTAAATTAAACCTTAAATAATGACTTTTCGATTAGCAATGTATTGGATAATAATAGAGTAGAATTTAGATTCTATCCTAATTCTATCTGCATGTTTAAATTATTTTTAAAATTCAATTCTATTAGATTTGCGAGTTAAGAATCTTTGAATTCTAATCGTACTTATATCTTAAAGTTCTTTATCTAACTCTATCCGCAATAAATTATTTTTTTAATCAAACATAATATTTAATTATTTCTTAATTCATAAACACACTAATTTAGTATCTTATTTTTTGTGTATATTATTATATCGAATATAAATAAAATAAATTTAGAGTCAATGCATCAAATATTAGTATATCAGTACAGACAAATATTAGTACACTTTAAAAAAAATAGTGTAGTGCTCTGTAAATTTAACTTGCTGTTAAAAGTAAACAAAAAAAAAAAGAAAAAAACAAATAAATAAAAAATAAAATATCATAAACTCTAAATCTAACACTTTAAAACGTAAACCTTATAAAATTATAATTGATATGATCGTTATAAATCGGTCATATGTTATAATTCGGCCAAAAATATTATAGATTGATTATCAATAATGATCATTAAAGCACATATCAAAATGCTCAAATGCGTTATTACTTTCCGTTAATGGTAAAATTATTCGAAAATTCAACGAGATGAACGCAGATTGGATAAGATCGGATATAGCCAAAATTTCGATCCGATCTGCACTAAAATCATCGGATCTAATATCCGCAGTTTTTAAGTTTGGATTCGATCTGATCCGTACATTTACGAACTGGGTCAGATCGGATATATTCGCAAAACACAAAAATATTTTTAAAAAATTATTTTTATTGGAAAGCCTATTATTCACTTATTGACTTGAATATCAGAGTGCTTTTTACAAATATCCACTCCCTTATTCTTTTATTACCGACGTATAATTTATTTCGACGAAAAGCTTGCAGAAACTTATCGACAAACGAACTATATAACCACCAACCTCCACAAAAATAATAATAATTATAACCCTAAACTTAAACACAAATCTTATACTCTTAAATCTTAAACAATATAAGTTAAAGCTTACCCCTTAGTGTGCAATAGCTTTTTTCTGTTTATCAAAAAGCAAAAAAAAAAAAATTACATTTTCAAAAAATCAAGATGACCCTCATTTTTTTGTTTAATGAAATTAAGTTCTTAGATAAAAAAAAATTAATAAAAGTTATTTTTAGCATAATTATTAAATCCAGTTTGATTTTGTTAGTCAAATTGGTAAATTCAGTTTGACTTAGTTGATTGAATTAAAAATTTGGTCATCAATCCGTATTGGGTCGTTAAAAATAATAACAACATCTTCTATTGCAACTTAATTTTTCAACAACAACAATAACAATAACAATAACAATATTAATATTTGAATAAAAAAAATCTTTCAAATTTGGGATCATTTTTATGTTATCTATAAGTTAATTTGATTAGTATTTAATTATTATTGAGACTCTAATACTTTTGCACATTCAATTAGCATTAAATAAGTGTTTTAACTTAAAGAACTCTAATTTTATGTTAACTTGACAATGAACATATAGTATTTTTGTCAAATTAAATACAGGAAGTGTTGCTTATAAAATCATTGAAAATTAAATTTCTATAGAAAAAATAATAAACGAAATAGAGAATATAATTAGCATAAGAAAAATAAAAAAGGAAGATATCTTGAAACATGCATTTAATTATAATAACAATGCCTAACATTTATCCATAAAACTCAAAATTTAAGAGATAAATTTCACTTTATTCTATCTCTATTTTTAGATAAATTAAAAAAAA
>NC_029790.2:122919226-122920903 GCF_000816755.2 Arachis ipaensis
TCCAATATAAATAAAATAAATTTAGAGTCAATGCATCAAATATTAGTATATCAGTACAGACAAATGTTAATACACTTTAAAAAAAATAGTGTAGTGATATGTAAATTTAACTTGTTGTTAAAAGTAAACACAAAAAAAAAAAAAACAAATAAATAAATAAATAATAAAACATCATAAACTCTAAATCTAACACTTTAAAACGTAAACTTTATAAAATTATAATTGATATGATCGTTATAAATCGTTATAATTCGGCCAAAAATGTTATAAATTGGTTATCAATAATGATCATTAAAGCAGATATCACAATGCTCAAATGCGTTATTACTTTCTATTAATGGTAAAATTACTCGAAAATTCAACGGGATGAACGCAGATTGGATAAGATCGGATATAGCCAAAATTTCGATCCGATCTACACTAAAATCATCGGATCCAATATCCGCATTTTTTAAGTTTGGATTCGATCTGATCCGTACATTTGCGGATTGGGTCAGATCGGATATATTCGCAAAATACAAAAATATTTTTAAAAATTTATTTTTATTGGAAAGCCTATTATTCACTTATTGACTTGAACATCGGAGTGCTTTTTACAGATATCCACTCCCTTATTCTTTTATTACCGACGTATAATTCATCTCGATGAAAAGCTTGCAGAAACTTATCGACAAACGAGCTATATAACTACCAACCTCCACAAAAATAATAATAATTATAACCCTAAACTTAAACCCAAATCTTATACTCTTAAATCTTAAACAATATAAGTTAAAGCTTACCCCTTAATGTGCAATAATTTTTTTCTGTTTATCAAAAAGCAAAAAAAAATTACATTTTCAAAAAACCAAGATTGACCCTCATTTTTTTGTTTAATGAAATTAAGTTCTTAGGTAAAAAAAAATTAGTAAAAGTTATTTTTAGCATAATTATTAGATCCAGTTTGATTTTGTTAGTTAAATTGGTAAATTCAGTTTGACTTAGTTGATTGAATTAAAAATTTGGTCATCAATCCGTATTGGGTCGTTAAAAATAATAACAACATCTTCTATTGTAACTTAATCTTTTAACAACAACAATAACAATAACAACAACAACATTAATATTTGAATAAAAAAAAATCTTTCAAATTTGGGATCATTTTTATGTTATCTATAGGTTAATTTGATTAGTATTTAACTATCATTAAGACTCTAATACTTTTGCACATTCAATTAGCATTAAATAAGTGTTTTAACTTAAAGAACTCTAATTTTATGTCAACTTGACAATAAACATATAGTGTTTTTGTCAAATTAAATACATGAAGTGTTGCTTATAAAATCATTGAAAATTAAATTTCTATAGAAAAAATAATAAACGAAATAGAGAATATAATTAGCATAAGAAAAATAAAAAAGGAAGATATCTTGAAACATGCATTTAATTATAATAATAATGCCTAACATTTATTCATAAAACTCAAAATTTAAGAGATAAATTTCACTTTATTCTATCTCTATTTTTAGATAAATTAAAAAAAAAATTGTAGACACTAAAAAATCCACCTAATAACAATGAGTTTATGTGCCGAAGAAAGAAAGAAAAAAAAAAACAACAAATGAAAGCTAAAAAAAGATAAAGCACTATAGTTTTTATAATTATAAACAAGCATATTAAATGTATATTAAAATCATC
>NC_029790.2:122923502-122924506 GCF_000816755.2 Arachis ipaensis
TTTAATCTCACCAATCATATTAAGTTTTATGAAAATTAGGGATTAATTTGTCTATTTTTTAAAAAATCTAAAGACTAATTGATTATTTTATTTTATCAAAAATTAATTGATATAATATTCTAAAAATCAAGGAATAATTTGTTGAGAGATTTTATTAGAGGGCTTTTGCTAGTGTGTAGATTGACAGAATATTTTACATGTATAGAAGTCCACTTGTCAAATAGAAGATTGTGCACGTAAGACTAGGGACAGAAGATGTCGAGCAAAAGGAACCCACACTTGCATTGGGGTTTGTGCTTACAAGAGACAAAGTTTGTGTTTTTGCAATCAGTTTGGCTAGATTAAAGTTGGTGTTTATCTGATAATTAAAAAGTAATCATATTAATTATTACCTAGATTCATGATTGGGCTTTTTGGGTTTATGATTGTGGACGTGGGGCTATTTAATAATACAATTTTTGGATGAGGTATTTTCGTTTTATATAGCCCAAATACAAAGAGGGCTTTTGTAGTTGATTTAAAGTAGCTAACATTGAAATAGTTTTTTTTTGTTGTAAATTGTGATGACTGGGGAATGATGGTCACATAAGGCCAAAAAAGAATTTGGAATGAGATAAAAAATGAACTAGCATGAGATTGATAATTCATTAATAAATTATAGATTTGTTTTGAAATATTGGTCAAGAGTATTTATGCGAATAATTTGGAAAATAATTTTGTGAGAAGCATGAAGCATGAATACTTTAATATATTGAAACTGAATTTTCTCTCCAGTTAATGGAAGTGAGTTGTCAATTTCTAATGAATCTATTTTTTCGCCAAATTGAATATACTATCTTCTCCTTTAAATTTATTTTATAAAAATATCTTTGTTACAATGAGCTTATAATTAACATTTTAGTAGTAATACATAATTATACTAATTTAAGAAAATATCTTTATCATAGTTATATAAAATCAATGTTTAATACATTATTTAACTAATTATCAATTATGAATCGAAA
>NC_029790.2:122931798-122933849 GCF_000816755.2 Arachis ipaensis
CCTTGTCCAAAAAAAAAAAAAAAAAAGAATAGAAACATTTGCATAAATATTGTTTATACTTAAAATTATTACTGTTAGAGAAATTGAAAGAAAATAAGTGTTTGTAATGTAATTATCAATAAATTGAAATTAATAATTAGTATTAAGAGGATATTTTAGAGAAATATGTTATGCAGTACAGATAAAGAAGCTAGATAATTCATTATTAAGTGATAAATTATAGATTTGTTTTGAAATATTGGTCAAGAGTATTTATGCGAATAATTTGGAAAATAATTTTGTGAGAAGCATGAAAAGATTCTACTTTAATATATTGAAACTGAATTTTCTCTCCAGTTAATGGAAGTGAGTTGTCAATTTCTAATGAATCTATTTTTTCGCCAAATTGAATATACTATCTTCTCCTTTAAATTTATTTTATAAAAATATCTTTGTTACAATGAGCTTATAATTAACATTTTAGTAGTAATACATAATTATACTAATTTAAGAAAATATCTTTATCATAGTTATATAAAATCAATGTTTAATACATTATTTAACTAATTATCAATGATTGTTTTTACTCTAACTTATTCTTTTCGTCTAATGTTCCATTACGATTGTCTCTTGCCGCAATCGTTTATAATGCATCACATCTATAAAATATCTCATCGAGGAGGGTTCACTGACTTGGGTTCTAACGATGTAAGCATCCAAAAAAGAGACAGCAAACTCTATTTTACCGAATGATGGTTGGATCTACTCACATATCGTGACCAACCAAATGAAATGTGGGTAAAATTAGTTTCGTTGGGAGGTTCTAGATTTTTAATTGAGGATTTGTATCCACGGAGCTTTGTTGGCCAAGTTCAAGTTCCATCCCCTCCATGGTTTCTACGTCTACTCGGAGATATTCGAAGTGGATTATATAATGAGATTGAAGTCCCTCAATTTAAGTTCTGTTTTTCTAAATTCGTGTCAAACTCGGATATGAAATTTCAATGATTGGTAATATCTTTAAATTTTCTTATCTTAAGTTTTTCGTTATTAAAATAATTTTATAAGACATTGTAATTTTTTTCAGAAATTAGCAACTTTCTTTTGCATTAATGTAATGCCATTGGGGGTATAAGGGCCAGTTTAGTTTCTCGGTGTAGTAATTCTATATCTTGCCGTGTTGCGTGAATAGCGGATGATGAAACTTATTTAACAATAGGATAGACTGAATTTGCACAAATTCTAAATATCCAAACTTATTATGTTTCAGTTGGTTGTTGTTATAAGATTGTAACTTACCTATTTGTTTGTTTTTGTATCACAATAATTCATGCTATAATCCTCACACATCCTTGACTATATAATTCTTTATCTTCTATTTTAATTACTGAATAATAATAGTAATAAAAATAATAATAATAATAAAAATTAATAGCGGGTATAGTAGCTGTTAATTTACCAATAATGATGATAAATAAATTATAATTTAAATAATATTTAATAATTTCGGTAAATTAATTCTACATATTTTGATTTTGTTAAAAAAATGTTTAAGTTTAATATCTTTACTGAATCTCCAAATTTTCAATTAGTTCGTTGTAATTTTTTTTTTATCTTGATTAGATCTCTACACTACTTTTAAGTGTGTAATGACGTCTTTTTCATGTTAATAATGTTAAGAGTAACATAATGTTTTACGAAAACACATGCGGTTAAAGAATTAATTAAGATAAAAGTTGAGAAACTAATTTATCAATTCATTTTTATAGTTATATAAAATAAACTAAGATTAAATATAATGATCGATATAGGGTGTGTTTGTGAAACATGTTGAAGAGGATAAAAGTGTGTTTAAGTGCTTTAAACGTTGTTCTTTGATATAGTTGGCAATTTTTTTTTATGAATTCGGAAGGAATATTGCATCCCGAAAGTCCGATCACTCGAAGCAAGCAATTATAACTTCTGCCTTAGGTTTGTTGCTAGTCATTATAGATTTTTTCCATAACTTTCTTTGAATAAATAATACTGAAAGTATTAAAATAATTATTATAATTTTTGTGCACTATTTGCTA
>NC_029790.2:122934326-122948806 GCF_000816755.2 Arachis ipaensis
AAATTAATATTATAATTTAATATTATATTTTTTTAATAATTAATTAATTAGTTATCTATAAGTAATTTTAATTAATATTATCCAAATAATATTTATTTTATCAAAATCAATTTTAACAAAAATTGTCAACATTTTCTTGCCCTTTTTTTATCTTTGTTCTTAGGATATTATAATTTATTTATCTTGTGAAGCACAAAAACACAAACTTTGACTTTAAACATTGACTACATGAGTGTATTGAATTATAAAAATCGCATAATATAATTTTTTTTACTATTAAAATAAATAAATAAAATACTTGTTTTTTGTTGATGCTATTACCGAGACATTGCAAGGCCTGTCCCATTTACCGAGTTTAGGAAAAATACTTGTATTCAACAATATTTCATTTAATTAGTATATGTTAAATTTATATATATTCCAAAGGTTCGTAGCTTATGAAACTGTGTTATTTTTTACCATGCCTACGAAGATATTTTAGTTATGGTCATTTATATATATAGTAAACAATTTCAAAAAAGAATTCAAATCCTAGTTTGGTTACCCTAACTAAATTATGTGACTAGGTTCAATTTGTTGATGTTGTTTCATTGAGCAAATAATTTATCCAATGAGATGAAGAGTATATCAATGAGAATCTGTCATCCATCAGTGTAGCCTTCCACGATTGATGTGACTATACAAAGAGATATAGTAGGTGATAGTAGCTGATATTATCTCTGGCTGAGAAAATCTCAGTTGATGTTAAGGTAATATCACGTGGTAGTAATAATAATGGGTTGAAGAACTTTAATTTTGAATGGTGTTTTGTAGGGCATGGCGTCGTAGTTTTCAGGTATTCGTTTTGAAAAAACGAAAAGAATGTAATATCCTTTTAAAAATAATTTTAATTACACAATGAGATTAATAATTACTGTGGGTCCGATTAATAAGTTAAGAATTATTAAATATGCTCTATACGAATTGGTAAATCCCGTAAAGAATATTTTGAGTTTTTAATTTGAATATGGAATCAGAGGAAGTGTTGAACTCGCGTATGGGAAGGAGGGGTGCTTCACCTCGTTGTGGGATCAGAGGAAGCAGAACTCGGACCCTGCGAGTTGTGTCCATCAGAATGTAAAAAAAAAATTACCCAGAACAAACAAAACGGAGGGTCCGAATTTCATGTTTCAGATTTCAAATTCCAACAGCTGCAAATCGGACCATGCGATTTGTGAAGCAAAATTTCATGACCAAAGAACTCGCATGGTCCGAGTTGTGTACTCTGAGTTTTTTCAATTTTTTAACACAAATCGGACCCTCCGATTTGTGTACTCTGAATTTTTTTCAACTTTTTCAACACAAATCGGAGGATCCGATTTGTGTACTCCCACAATTTTAAAAAACACCAAAAATTATCATGTTAAAGTATATCACTTATTTTGCTTCCATATCAAAATTTTTTTGCCCAATATTTTTGACGAAACACACTTTCTAGTATAATTAAAGAATATATTTCGCTAAACATCACTTTTAATGTAAGTAACGAAATTAGAGGCCTTTCTATCATAGTTAAATAATTTTATTTTTCGTAGATAATATTAAGTGATCTTTGGTATATCCGATCCCCTGCCAGTTAATATATTACAGAAATGCGTTGGCATAGTAGGGGTTTAGGGTTTTAATTATAGGAATTTTGTCAGTATGCTTACTTGTTTAGGCTTTTTTGGATAAAGAAATAAATAAATGCATGCAACATTTTTGACGGAGAATTGTTGTAGTTAAGACGAGACCAGTAAAAGACAACGTGACTATGGGAGGGAAGTGGGTTCATGTGAGGGGGTTGGACTATATATCGAGGAGGGTCGTTGTTTTCAGAATCGCACAAATCTCCCACCACCATCTAAACGTTGTAAATTTTTTCTAAAGTGGTAGTTAGGGAATGCAGAGTGGACGATACCCTTATTACGCCGTGAGGAAGGGCAAATCCCCCGGGATATACACCACTTGGAAGGAGTGTGAGCAACAAGTGGTTGGTTTTAGAAACAACGAGTACAAGGGCTTCCGGGTGTTCGAGGAGGCACAATCTTGGCTACGGGCGGGGGAATCATGCTTCATGACGACCTTCCATCGCATGGAAAAACACGGACTGTGTATGACATGGATTTGACCCGTTTGCTTCGTGGGGTTACCATTGCATCAACTGAGAAGTTCGATGGTGCGGGCGACTGATGTGGCAGTTTTGGTTTTCATAACTTTTCATGGATTAAGTCCATTTTTTCCGCGCTTTTTATTTGGTAGGTATTTATCTCCATTATTTTGGATGTAGGTGGCCAATCCAACATGGGGACGAATGGTAGTACGTTCATCCACGTGGAGGATATGGAACTGATGCTGCTAAGGATTTGCGCGCTTTTACATATCGGTAGTCCTATATATGTCCCACAACCACCCGATTCCAAGGGTGGGGGATTAATGTTCCGCTATACGGTAGTGCTCCCAGAAAATGGAAGAGGGTTAGACCTTGTGGTGTATGGTCCTGCATATGCAGATGAGAGAAGTGACAGGCAAGAAGTGGCGTTCCTGATGTTGGAACCGGTGTTAGGCGCAACTGGGTATAAGATACATGATTACAACTATAGAGTCATGGTCTGCATGCAAGATCCGCATGAATCTTCTAGGGCTGAGACGGTAGTTGGCTTGAGGGAGCGTGTTCGTGTGTTGGAGGAGGAGAATGCGGAACTGGTAAGCCAACTCTCAAGGTTTCAAGAAATTTTCGACGGCTAGTGGTTAGTGATTTCTTATTATAGGGGTTTGGGTCTTCATAAGCAAGTTACATGTTGAATCTGTAGTGGTATCATCTTTGCGTGGAAGGTATTTTTAGTGTGGGAGCGCATGAAAATGTGTTTTATGTAGTATTAACAAGTTTGTTTGGGTTCGTGAAAGTTGGCTTCGTGGTACATTAGTATAGTTAGTGCATGGGCTTCTCTGTGTTATTTATGATAATTAAGTTTTTATGCTTTAACAAGAACGAACGATGACGTCAGTTAATCCCACAAGTGTACTTAATTTCGATTAGTTGTGCATGTGGTATGCCATTTTACATTATATATTTTATTCTTTCGGTTTCTGTAGGATGAATATGTTAACGCTCTATAAGGGAGGTTTAGTCCTAAATTTTAGTATAGACTCTACTATGACTAAGCATGTCTATATTGAATATTCATGACTCCAAAATATTTTATTCTTACACTATATGTACATAAACCATGTATAGAAACGAATATTGGTATACTTAAGATATGATTAAGCATAGATAAAGGTTAAAAATCCAAAACAATTTATTATGCCTAAAGTAAATTATATACAACTATCATATGGTTTAGGGTAAATTACTAAATGCTCATGTTAAAACAAATTGGGGTAATATTCACAAAATTAAAAGGAAAAACGTATCATGATTTCGTAATAACAAAAAAATTCATACTGAGGGGTGGGGCATCAATTGTTCTGTAAATTAGAAGAAAATGTGATTGAGATTGTTATAGTCACGTTGTAATTGTCATCTCAAGTATGCTTACCCCGTCAAGCATGAGCGGCACCTGCAAGGCAAGTTACGGGTCATTGGGTTTAGCGAGTGATAATGCGTTGGGAGTGGTATTAATCTCCCAGGCAAAAGCATTCAGCCAAATTTGTGCTTCGAACCTTTTGTACTCTATTAAAATAAGGCTTCGTAAAACATGGTGTGGACGGGTGAATGGGCCAATTCTTTATTTGGGCCTTCCAACTGAGACCAGCCCGACTATTTGTACGCGACTTGGGTTAAGTATTCTATCAAACCTCGTCCTTGCATGTATAAACTACCTTCAGTTTGTGACAAAAGATAACTCTGGTAGTGCAAGTCAACATAATGGAAGGTTTAAGGGAATCAGAGAAGAAGGAGGATGCAAATCACCCCACTGCAGCAGACTCTTGCGCCGACGGTATAGGGTATGGAAACTTTTTTTCCTCAACACCCCCTTGCATCGTTGGTTCATTGTCGGGCTAAAATCTAAGATATGTTTGTTTCAGTGACATTCCAAAACTGATGACAGAAGACTCCGTTGGTTTTTGTTTTCAATAAATTTCGCCGGGTCAGTTGTACTTATCCATTTTGGCCACGGTAAGATTGTGTTATGTTGTTTTCTGTTTCATACCATACTGACTGGTATGGTGGTGTTTTTGAACAGCATCTCATGGAAAATGTTAGCACCACACAAGCATTGCAAGCTTCCCAGGCCCGTACATTGAAAACGCTCTCCGACTGCATCACGAGCCACGGAAAGATACTAGAGATTTTATGGGAAGAATATGCGGACCGGCGCAGGAAGCAGTATCCTCAAGCTGGGATTGAACCGTGCAAGGCAGACTGGCCTGGAAAGAAAGAGGCTGTCATTGCAAACAAAGGTATGACTACAAGTTGGGGTCGAGACGGGTCACTGACTCAGATCATCCACTGAAGGTATTTTCTCCTTCATGTATTTATCCATATTGTGCAATCCTCCGTTTCACTTGGGAATGAAATGAGGTTTTCTACTTTGCTATGCAGAGAAAGCTAGACTTTGACAGCAGCGACGACGAGCATGGGAGAGAAGTGCTAGGGGAGAATCTGGGGGATGTTACACCGTTGCTGTTTGAGATTAAGAAGGATGGGTTGTTATCATCGGAAGATATGCCTAAGGTATTTGTATATGCTTTCGATTTTCTGTATAGTTGGCGATACTTGATGTCTTACACTGTAGTTTGCTATGTCAATAGTTCTTGGATGTAGATTTCAGACCACCGAAGGGGATAAAATTTATCGCAACGGAACTAGCCGTGGCAGCCTACATTTTCGCCAGAGACCTAGAACAGGGGTACATCCTCAACATTAAGTCGTAAAACATGGTGCACACGCATGTTTCTAGCCGTGTGCATCATTTCACGATTGTGGAGATGCTCCTAACATTGTTTTCAATTTTTTCTTCAGCGAGATATTGTATTCTGGGGAACACTGCCACGGAGCTAGACATGCATTCTGGTCGTTGCGTCCCCGTCAGGAAGTTGTGGACGATGTAAGTGGTGACTTATAACATGCTATTTGTAATGAGCATTCATCGGTTTTTTAAAGGCTTCATAAGTGTTATTTTGACCAGCAATTGGTATTCGACTTCAGTCATTTTTTTTAATACACGCTTAGGTTATAAACCTCGTAGCAACCATACTTAATGACGAGCGTCATGACTCCGTATGGTGGCTTCCGACCACGTTTGATGTAAGTGTCTGTTGGAACCCATTAAATGATAAACACTTCCTTAGCGTACATGTGACATAAGGTCAGGCATAATCCTTATTCTATTGATGTAGCAAATAGCTTTGAATCCTTCCACTTATTGCAAGGAAACTTTGGCCTTTATTCGTCACAAATACATGAAATATGTTGACGACACGCCAAAGGTTAAACATTTAACGTAGTTCATTTTAAGAAAAAAGGGGCAACTGATAAACCACTATTTTATAGTTTATCTTGTGCTCAATTGAGTGGTTTTTATCTACTCTTTACCCACTTATTCATACTATTTGCATGGTTTTACATTTGCCTTCCCAATTATGTGCCTTAATTGAAAACATGTTTCTTTGATATTATAATTGCTTATTATTAATCATCTCTTATTACTATTAGATGCCTTGATATGTGTGTTAAGTGCTTTCAGAGATTATAGGGCAGGAATGGCTCAGAGGATGGAAAGGAAGCATGCAAAAGTGGAAGGAATACAAGAAGTTGGAGAAATTGCTAAGCTGTCCAGTCTGACCTCTTCGCACTCAAACGGCTATAACTTTAGCTAAAGAGGTCCAAACGACGCGGTTCTAGTTGCGTTGGAAAGCAAACGTCCGGGGCTTCGATTTGATATATAATATGCCATAGTTGCTCTGACGCTAGGCGACGCGACTGCGTGCTCCATGCGGCCGCGTCGCAGTGACGGAAATCAGCGTGTTTGAATTCTTCTCCAGCGATTTCCGGGCTGTTTTCGACCCAGCTCGCGGCCCAGAAAACACAGATTAGAGGCTATAAAGTGGGGGATTACATCCATTCATAGAGAAGCTTTCACAATTCATAATTTTAGGACTAGATGTAGTTTTTAGAGAGAGAGGTTCTCTCCTCTCTCTTAGGATTAGGATTTAGGATTTCTCTTAGTTTTAGGAGTGACTCTCAATCCAGGTTCAATGTTCTTTTATTTATTTTTCCAATTTAATTTATGAATGTCTATGTCAGATTTAAGTTCTTTTGTTAATGCAATTTGAGGTATTTCAGTTTAATATTGCTTTCTTTTATTTACATGATTATTGCTTCCCATCTGAAGGCATTTTTATTCCAGTAGATTTACTTTTCCCCTTTTGGTTTTGGTTAAGAAATCAGTAACTCAGGAGTTATCCAATTCAACAGTATAATTGATAATTGTTATCTTGCCAATTGAGTTGAACTTCAATAATCCCAATCTTTACTTAGGAAATAAATAGGATTCGAAGATCAAACCAATTTGTCCCTTGACTTTCCTTTGCTTTAGTAAAGGTCAACTAAGTAGAATTAAGATTTAACTTTCATTATTATTGATAAGGATAACTAAGTCTGGACTTCCAATTTCTTATACCTTGCCAAGAGATTTTATTATTATTATTTTATTTTACTTGTCATATAACATATTCCCACCTTACTTCCAAAACCCCCAATTTACAATCTTCATAACCAATAATAAGAACATACTTCCCTGCAATTCCTTGAGAAGACGACCCGAGGTTTGAATACTCGGTTATCAATTTCAAAGGGGTTTGTTACTTGTGACAACCAAAACGTTTGTATGAAGAGATTTTTGTTGGTTTAGAGACTATATCTACAACGTGACTGTTTTTATGAAATTCTTTACTGGCAAAAATCCTAACGTCAAAATGGCGCCGTTGCCGGGGAATTGCAAACGTGTGCCTTATTATTGGTTATTGTAAATATTTTATTTTTGCTTTTTCTTAAGTTAAGAGGTTATTGGTTTTTATTTTAAAATTTTTATTTTATCTTATCTTATTTCAAAAATCAAATTTCAAAATTCAAATTTAAAAATTTTCAATTTTCAAATTTCAAAAAATTTAAAATTCAAAAATCAAATTTTCAAAATTTAATTTTCAAATTCAAAATTTAAATAACCTTTTAATTTAAATTTTTTTTTATTTTTGTTTTTAATTTTTATTTACTATCATGAGTTCTCACCCCCATCGCTATGAGTCTGGTTACAATTATGTTGCAGGAAGAAGAAATTACAATGAGAACAGGCATCAAGGTTGGAACAATCAAAGATGGGAGAAGCCACAAGGATTTGATCAACCCTCATGGCAACAACCACCTCCAATGGACTGTCAACAACCATTCTGTGATGCATATCAAGGCAATGGCTATGGTGAGCGCTCTTTTGATTATCAACAACCACCACCATACGCCTATGAACCCTCTCCTCAACATGACTTTAGACCACCAAACTCACAAGCCCTTTTCCGCCATTCACCTCCATATGACCCTAACCCTCAACCACCATATCAACCACCTTATGAGCCATATGAACCATATATAGAACCACCCCAATTCCAACCCAATTACTCACAAGAACCACCACTTCAATATTTACCATCTCTATATCCATCAATCCAAGAGCACTATGATCCTATTTATGAAAACTGAGTGCATTAAGAGACAAAGGATCGTTTCAAGGAAACAGTGGATTGATTTCAGGCAACCATTTGTCAATTGGAGCAAGCGATAAATCAATTAGCTTCCCGACGTTCGGACACTCAAGGAACCCCCATGACTTCATGTGGACAATCTAATGACGAACGTAGCATGAAGGAGACATTAGAAACTCCGGTGGACAGTACGGAACATGACTTTGTACTGGAACAAATGGAGGAAGCTGTAATTATCAAAGAAGAAGAATTGGTTGAAGACTTAGGAGATGCAGAACCTCCATGGGAAAGTCCAGTCATAGAACCCCCTTCCAAGACATTTGAAATTGATGCTAAGGAGGGTGTACAACCTCCAAGGCATATCACAGTTAAAGATTTGGAAGAGGTTGATCAAGAGATGGAGATTCAAGAAGAAGAAGCACAACCTCCCATGCCCTTGGAAAGCAATGAAGGGAAGATTGAATTGGAAGAAAGCTACCAAGAGGAAGAGGTTGAAATTGAAGAAGCTTGCAAAGAGGTGGTAATTATCAGAGAAGAGCACAAGGGAGTGGAGCTTGCAATTTCATTAAAAATACCAACTGAATGGGTCTAGGAAGCTGTTTGATAGCTGCAGTGAGAATTCAGATTACTTATCACCCAGTTGGAAAAATACAGATCCCGACAAAGATGGGTGTAAAAGCAAGATTTGGAATCCTGGAATCTGCTCTGACACTTGTTACCCCGGGAGCCTAAGAATCTGTTTGAAGCTTCTTAAGGGCTTTACATGCTTAGTTTGGGACCCCGGAGGTTATTGGAAGTACAAACATTGGTGGGGATTCTTGGATCAGTACAAACACAAGCCACCATAACAGGGAGCTCACCAAATGTCCAACTTAAGAACTTTAACTAAAAGTGCTAGGTGGGAGACAACCCACCATGGTATGATCGTTCCTTTTTCATTTTTTTAGTTTTATTTGTTTTCGAGTTTTATTTTATTTCATTATATTGAACCTAGAGTTTTTGCATCACATTCATATTAACACTGCATTCTGCATTTTTTTCAGATTAAAAAAAAAAATACGCACGCGACGCGGCAGCGTCGCTGACGCGTCCGCGTCACTAGTGCGTTGGGGAGAAAAGAATTGAACAGAGAGTCACGCGAAAGCGTGGCTGGAGGTGCGCCTTTAGCATAATTTGACCCCACGCGACCGCGTCATGTGGGAACTTTGACCTCCCACGCGACCGCGTCACCCACGCGGCCGCGTGCCATGTAAATCGACGTAAGCAAGGGTATATGTCAGTAAGTTGAGCTGGAGTCGGGCTGGACTCGTGCTGGAAGCCCAAGCCCTCCCACGCGAACGCGTGCCCCACGCGAACGCGTGCCCCACGCGTCCGCATCATATCCCCATGATGGCCACTCACGCGATCGCGTCGACCACGCGACCGCGTCACCCTGAATTTTGGCAATACCAAGTTTCGAACAGAGAGTTGTGCGACCGCGAGGCTGCACTCGCGCCACTAGCACAAATCAAATCACGCGATCGCGTGCCCCACGCGTCCGCGTCGCCTAACCTTATTGCGCACCATGCGACCGCGTCACCCACGCGACCGCGTCGCCAGCGTCACACAACCTATCCAGATTAGTGCCAATTTTCTTATCTTTTCTTCTCTAATCCTAATTTCTTCTATCGTTTCTTCTTTCTTTCTTCTTTCTTACTTTATTTCTTTTCCTTCTCATTCTTCTTATCTTTTATTTTATTTAATTTATTTGCATACTTTCATTCATTGCATATTTTTATTTTTTCTAAATTTATTATTTTACCATTGGTGTTCAAATGTTCTTATTCAACTGTTACATCTTTTCTGGTATTATCTTTGTGTTTATGACTTGTTTTATTCTGATTGGGTAACATTATTTAAATCAATGCTAATTTTTTTTTTATGATACTTGCACATTCACTTGCATTGACATGAACTTATATTTTCATTACCCACACACCTCCCCTTTGCTGCATATTCTGCACCACTGGCATGCCATGGCTTCTATTGTTTTTTCACTTACATGTTGTAGCTACCATGTAATTGAGACCCTTATCAATTGGCATTAACCCACCCATACTTCTTTTATTTTCTTATCTCTATTTCTGGGTTACTTTTCTTCCCTTTTTCTTTCAGGATGGCCACCCAGAAGGGAACCGGAAGACGTTTACATGGGGAGACAGGCAAGTCAATCTGCACAATCTATAGAGAAAAGCATCAGTTGAAGCCACCCGTCCACTTGCACATCTTAGCATGCACCGAGGACGGTGCAATCTTTAAGTGTGGGGAGATCGATACCGATCTCCATGGGTTAGTACCTTTTTGTTTCAACACCAATGTTTAAATTTTCTTTGTTAAATTAGTTATTGCATTTGCATATTTGTTTGATTTTATGCATTTAGTTACTACTTGGTTAAAGTAATAAAATTCTTTTAAGACCCTATCTTTGAAAAATTTCACTAATTTAAATTGAAAAAAAAAACTTTTATGTTAAAACTTGTTTGAAGTTGTATGTGGAACATGGTTTTTGAGCCAAAGAACACACAACCTGTGAGATTTGAGCTTATTTATATGGTTACATTATTTAACCATAAATATTTTATTCTTGTGTGTTTCCTTCTCTATGATTGTAATCTATATTTTGTTCCAATCTATATGTCCATTATTTAGTATATTTACATGCTTGCATATGATTGAGGTCATTACTTGTTATTAGCTCACTTATCCCAAATAAGCCTACCTTTTACATCACCCTTGTTAGCCACCTTGAGCCTTTTTATCCCCATTTATTCTGTTCTATAACTACATCACTAGCCTTAAGCAGAAAAATAATTAAATATCCCAATTGAATCTTTGGTTAGCTTAAGATAGGGATTGTGTAACAATTAAGTGTGGGGAAACTGTGGGAACATGGGTTAATAAGGGAATGTATCATGTTTCTAATTTATTTGAATATTAGGAATTTGGGAACCTACTCATGAAAAACCAAAATAGAAAAATAATGGAAAATCTATGTGCATTGATAAGTTATGTTTGCTTTTATGATTCAAAAAAAAAAACGAGAAAAAGAAATATATATATAAATAAGAGGACAAAATTACCCCAATATTAAGTTTAATAAAAGATCAATGCACATGTGATAAAAATTAAAGAAAATTTGGTACATGAGTATGGGAATTATACAAAAGTGGGAATTATGGGTAGCTAGGCATGAATTTAAAAGTATATAGAGTATATGTATATTAGGCGAGAGCTTAGGTTAATTAAAGATTCATATTATAGCTCACTTGGTCATACATATATCCTTACCTTTACCTCAGCCCCATTACAACCTTGAAAAGACCTCATGATGTTTGCATTAGTATACTAAGTATTTGTTGATTGGTTAGATGAAGAACAAGGTTTAGAAAGCATGACTAGGGAAGAATAGAGTAATTGACCCTAGACACTTGAGAGTTAGAGTGATATACACTACCAGTAAGGGTTCAGTGCTAAATTCTATGTTCCCTGCTTTCATGAGCTATCTTCTTACAAGTTTACTTGTACCTTATTTTGTATGATTTGAATTAGTGGAATCTGATTTATATTTGTCTTGGAGAATTTATTTATTTTTAACCAAGTAGGTAGAAACATTTTGCATGTAGTTGCATTCATATAGATAGGTTGCATTTCATACATTCTACCATTCCTCTTCATCTTTTTAGCTTCTCTTGAGCTTAGCATGAGGACATGCTAATGTTTAAGTGTGGGGAGGTTGATAAACCACTATTTTATGGTTTATCTTGTGCTCAATTGAGTAATTTTTATCTACTCTTTACCCACTTATTCATACTATTTGCATGGTTTTACATTTGCCTTCCTAATTATGTGCCTTAATTGAAAACATGTTTCTTTGATCTTATAATTGCTTATTATTAATCCTCTCTTATTATAATTAGATGCCTTGATATGTGTGTTAAGTGCTTTCAGAGATTATAGGGCAGGAATGGCTCAGAGGATGGAAAGGAAGCATGCAAAAGTGGAAGGAATACAAGAAGTTGGAGAAATTGCTAAGCTGTCCAGTCTGACCTCTTCGCACTCAAACGACTATAACTTTAGCTACAGAGGTCCAAACGACGCGGTTCTAGTTGTGTTGGAAAGCTAACGTCTGGGGCTTCGATTTGATATATAATATGCCATAGTTGCTCTGATGCTAGGCGACGCGACCTCGTGCTCCATGCGGCCGTGTCGCAGTGACGAAAATCAGCGTGTTTGAATTCTTCTCCAGCAATTTTCGGGCTATTTTCGACCTAGTTCGCAGTCCAGAAAACACAGATTAAAGGCTATAAAGTGGGGGATTACATCCATTCATAGACAAGCTTTCACAATTCACAATTTTAGGAGTAGATGTAGTTTTTAGAGAGAGAGGTTCTCTCCTCTCTCTTAGGATTAGGATTTAGGATTTCTCTTAGTTTTAGGAGTGACTCTCAATCGAGGTTCAATGTTCTTTTATTTATTTTTTCAATTTAATTTATGAATGTCTATGTCAGATTTAAGTTCTTTTGTTAATGCAATTTGAGGTATTTCAGTTTAATATTGCTTTCTTTTATTTACATGATTATTGCTTCCCATCTGAAGGCATTTTTATTCCAGTAGATTTACTTTTCCCCTTTTGGTTTTGGTTAAGAAATCAGTAACTCAGGAGTTATCCAATTCAACAGCATAATTGATAATTGTTATCTTGCCAATTGATGTTGGTTTAGAGACTATATCTACAACGCGACTGTTTTTATGAAATTCTTTACTGGCAAAAATCCTAACGTCAGCAACTCATGACTTACTTTCTGAAAACGTCCTTTTCTTTCATCCCAGATTTACATTCCCTTAAACAAGGATCAACACTGGTACCTTATGGTTGTGAATTTGCGCGAAAAAGCTTTCATATATCTGGACTCTGCTAAAGACATTGACGCGTGAGAAGGCAGAATGGAGCAAATGGAGTACGTGGTATGTAGTTGCCATCATGATTTTTTCACATAGTGTTGTTTAAATTTATCAAACATATGTGTGGTGTAAATTTAATTAATGATTTGTCCATTGACTTCAACATTTTATGTTTAACCATATTAAATTAAAGTTACGTACTCTTCATATTATATGTAACCATAGTTATTTGCAAAATTGGAAGCGGTCTAACATATATATATATATATATATCATTGAAATTGATTCAAGATATGAATATAAAGTATAATATTAGCGTGAGTTACACAAATAATAAATTATAAAACTTTTTGTTAGAAGACTAGAATATATTTTAACTGTTACTTAGAATTCAGTACTCTGCTTTGTTTGAAATAATGAATAATATTTTCAAGGCTTAGGGATACATCATGAAATATCTATGGGTAAAAATTTAATTCCGAACACTGTTTCCATTTTTTGGGTGCTTAAAGACGTAATAAATTTTTTTTTTTTTTGCATCAAGCATAACCAATTAGTTATCCATACCGTGCTTATCAGCGTTGTGTTTGTGCATCACAAATTTTCAAGCAGGCATTTTTCCTGCTTAGGCTACTCAAGGATAGGAAATTTTATAGGAAGAAGGAGAGCAAATGTCTAGAAAGGTCAGAGTTTGAGGTCCGAGAGCCCATGACCAGCCAACAGCGACCAAAATCGTGAGCACACCATATCCTTTGCATCTTATAAAATTCACAGTTTTACACGAAATTTAGATCCTGATTTTGTTGCTTTTGATCGTACTATCCTTGATCAGACTAGATTGCGAGGTCTGGGTTACGCAATGGATGCATATGTCTGAATTGTGGACTTCGTATGATCTCGAGGTACCAGGCCATTCTAAAATTATGATACCCTTTACATTACTTATATAGGGACTCCTTCAACTCTGTTAACGAACTGAATATTCTTCGCAGATTGTAAATGACACCCACCGAATGCAGTTGGCGGTGGATTTGGTCATGTCAAGGGCCAACCCAATAAGGTCCAAAATTTACCAGTGATTAGCGTCAGTAGTCAAAGCCCAACCATATAGGCATCTTCTGAGGAGCACTTAGTTATAATATTTTGTGAAGATGTATGTACTTGAAATGGACGTCGTGGATGACATGTTATCCTAGGCTTTAGTAATGTGACCCGAAAACAACTGTCCTTGGCACACGCCATTTTGGTTGTTTTCTGACTCGCATTATTGCAAGCATTATAGATCGTAGTTCACACTTTTTGGCATGCACAACTCTGACAAGACATGCAAGACTTTATCACGTATTAAGCATTTTATGCTAAGACTTTATATTACGTTATTATATATCATATCAACATCTGCGTGATCTCGTTTTTAAGATAATTAAAGAAAGAAATCACCATTCGTTTGTGTCAACTTATCGACGTAAACGATAAGAGGGATGAGGCCATCAGATTTTGCAATTTTGATCTCCACATTTAATGAAGCAAATTTGCATATGACTTCCAACGACAATACCTCTTTTATTTTGGCCTCTCAAAAAAGGGTAATGCTACAGTGAGGAATTCAAATTTTTTCTATAGGTGACGAACTTATGTGTTAAAACTCTGAGTTTGACGTCCGTTTTGAAATAGGTGAAATATATGTAGCAGGTTCTGATTTTCACTGCGTAGTCAGTATTTATTTCCCTTTTAGCTGAAGTAATTAATTATAATTCTATTATTTAACTTCCGATTTAATTTGTGGACTTTTTGGATTGAGATGCACTGATTGGATC
>NC_029790.2:122948922-122952213 GCF_000816755.2 Arachis ipaensis
AATCCAATTACTTTTAAAATAAAATGCAACTACAAAGGGAAAAAGAACTTTTTGAAAGAATTACTATTATTGTTATCATTGTTATTATTAATTATTATTATTATTTTATTTTCTCATGACCCGGATATATTGTCGCCAAGTGCCAATCGATAGTTTTTGACCCAATAATCCATTTCGACAAAAAAAAACCTACAAATTAAATTAGATGTTAAATAATGACATTATACTTAATTATTTTAGGGAACAAATTCTGACATGTTTGTAGTAGCTAGAGAAAATCAAAGACCTGCTGCATGTATCCCACTTTTAGAGAACATGTGTCAAACTGAGATTTTAGATACATAGATTTCTCATATGTAGAAAAAAAAATTTAACAGTTCATATAGCAATCACACTCCGTCCAAAAAAACAGAAAAAAGCAATCACATCCTTCCCCCACGCATCAAGACTTGGCTTCCGTTCTTGGATTCAGCTTCCTCAAAATATCCATGACCTAGGAAGAGAAACATTGTCACGATAATACCAATAAGGATTCCAACTAAACACACAACACGTATCAGCTAGGCAAGATTTAAGCACTTTTGTTTTCCAGTCAGGTTCATTTTGATCGCCTAATGAGTGCATGTTTTGGCTTTGAGCTGTGCAAACTCTCTGATCACCGTTGCATTTTTGGTCACCACTCTGATGTTCCTCCAACACATCAACATCAACACCTGCTCATGTTACTTCTTTCTTGCACTCCGCCTCGACATTCTTAACTTAATATGGATCAGTAAATACACAATAAACTCGTCATGGGTGCACAATTCATTAGTGGAAAACTTAGATACAATTTTAAATTTTTTTTGACAAAATAAAAATAGTAATCCTTATCAAGTGATTATGTAGGAAGAATATCTCCGCACGGTCTGTGTTGGATATATCAGCACCTTTAGTGGCATCTGTTTCATTAAAGGACCTCATGCTAACTGTACACCTCCGCTTAGTGTGCCCTGTTTTTCTACAAGTAGTACACCTTCTTTTCTTTGACTTTAATTTCTTCGAAGACGGTGCTCCTTTCGTTCTAACAACCACAGGGTCCCTAATGCCGACATCAACCCTCTTCGAAGCACCATCTACAGCTTTAGCATTTCCATTTTCCAGGTCCCTGCAAACGTTTCTAATCCCATTCAATGAAACTCTAAACAACTCTTGTTTCTTGGCACTGACGAAAAGCATCCATTGAGAAGCTGCATGAAGGGCACCATGCCTCAGCAAAAAGCCCCTCTCGGATTCCTCTTCGATGTCATCAACGTACTGTCCGATGTCCTTGGCATCTTGTCTCCATCTTTTAATTATCAAGCGATCGGGAATAGCATACAAATACTCGTGCTTCATAACGAAAAATATGTGCCTACAAGGGTACCCCACTCGTTCCTAGAACCGACAACGGCATTCTAACTTAACCACATTATTCTCGAATAGCATCATAACTCGTCTTCCCGGGTTACCATAGTCTTCTATGATATACAAAATTGTTGTGGAGACCCTCGTTCGACTAACAAAGTTGACAGTGCCCACCCGATCCATCTCTTTTTTAACCTCGTTGAATACAGCTCGGGTATACACTTTCACAGCAGATCTTTCAATGGAATCCAAGCAACTTATGATGACCGGCATGCTATATAATGTATTAAACTGTGCAGAAAGCTCGTTGTTTCGGTACTCCCGAACAAGCAACTCGAGATTCTGAACAAGTTCTAGAATGTTGTGCCTATAAGTGAGGAATTTTTTTACATTAGCGTTGATTCCCTCGCACCTAGATGTCATCCGAAAGCCATCACAAAACTTGTTCCGCAGATATGCGTTGGCCCACATCTCCCGCTTCTCGTACATCTGGGAAGCCCATAACTTGTCACTCAATTCAAAGTCTATCACTGCCTGAGTCCACTCAGCCTCAAAGTCAGCAATTTCCATGTCAGCATATAACCACTTTGCAAACACATTTTGAAACATTTCTTCGTTTGAGTTCGAGGTTACATTTCTTTGTAGATGCCACGCACACAGCCTATGAGTTGCTCGTGGGAAAACTTTCCGCACAGCTGCAATCATTGCATCATCTCCGTCTGTAACAACTACAGACGGTGTCTTGCCACACATTACTTCAACCAGGCTCTCAAGCATCCACATGTAAGAAGGTATGCGCTCATCCAAAACAAGACCAAAGCCAAAGATTGTTGTTTGTTTATGGTTATTCGTGCCAGAGAATATGACTAACGACCTCTTATATTTGTTTTTCTTGTAGGTTGAGTCAAAAGCAAGGACGTCACCAAAATATTGGTAATCAACTTGACTCGCTCCGTCAACCCAGAAGAGGTTCGCCAACATACCATCATCGGTGAGGTTGTACCTTGCCATCGACATCGGATCGGCTGTGGCCTTTCCCTCAAGGTATATGACGGCCGCATTAGTGTCACCGTCCGTAATCTTGTCGCGTTTGCTCTTCTCGATGTAATTGTAAGCATCCTTTTTGGTGAATCCAAGGAGAGAATACCCCCCCAGAAATTCCTGCCATGTACCCCAGTATCTTTGAGGTTGGTAAGCCGTACCGCTGTATCCCATCTATGTGTGCCTTGGCAGAATCTGACATACGGCGAAATCCTGGAATCATATGTACTATTATCCTGGGCGTCAGTGGGTGATTATGTTCCAGGTTCACCTTCCTAACCTTCCAGGTGCAAGATACCCTATCAAGATATACTGACAGCATTGCCTTGCAATTCGTTCGCGTTTCTGGACAATGTGATCTTTTTCTATCCACCCGGTTGTAATGCTTCTGGTCCCTTAAACCGGCCTTGTTGCAAAAGAATCTCCGCCTTATCAAATTCCCCTCCTTATCTTTCCCGTAGTCACCCTTTCGAACCCAAACCCAAGAAATTTTCCAAGTTTTGCGAAGAAATCATAAGCACGTTCCTCGCTCCGAAAGACCTTCTTACATATATCTTCTGCTGTGATTAAATAATTTATTTACAAAAAGCCATTAGTGCTTGAGCTGATTAGAATCGTAGCAATAACACACCAACCAGTAACCGTGGAGGTAGTGATGGTAGCATAGTCAAAGAAATATACCAGGCTCAGCCAAGACACGCGAGTTCCAACAAGCAAGGACAACAAGATTCCCAGAGTTATATAGTACAAGCATTGCAGACACACAATCTTAGCAACAATGAGCCAAGGATCCCATACCACCGCACCATATTAAATATTGATTTTATATAATTATAATAAAGATATTTTATAAAATTAAAATAA
>NC_029790.2:122952290-122952856 GCF_000816755.2 Arachis ipaensis
TTTCGATTCATAATTGATAATTAGTTAAATAATGTATTAAACATTGATTTTATATAACTATGATAAAGATATTTTCTTAAATTAGTATAATTATGCATTACTACTAAAATGTTAATTATAAGCTCATTGTAACAAAGATATTTTTATAAAATAAACTTAAAGGAGAAAATAGTATATTCAATTTGGCGAAAAAATAGATTCATAAGAAATCGACAACTTACTTTTATTAACTGGGGAGAAAACTCAGTTTCAATATATTAAAGTAGAATCTTTATATGCTTCTCACAAAATTATTTTCCAAATCATTCGCATAAATGCTTTTGACCAATATTTCAAAACAAATCTATAATTTATCACTTAATAATGAATCATCTAGCTTCTTTATCTTTACTCCATCACATATTTCTCTAAAATATCCTCTTAATACTAATTATTAATTTCAATTTGTTGATAATTACATTACAAACACTTATTTTCTTTCCATTTCTCTAACAGTAATAATTTTAAGTATAAACAATATTTATGCAAATGTTTCTATTCTTTTTTTTTTTTTTTTTTGGGCAAGG
>NC_029790.2:122952931-122957750 GCF_000816755.2 Arachis ipaensis
ATTTTTTTTTGCCTTATGTGACCATCATTCCTCAGTCATCACAATTTACAACAAAAAAAAAACTATTTCAATGTTAGCTACTTTAAATCAACTACAAAAGTCCTCTTTGTATTTGGGCTATATAAAACGAAAATACCTCATCCAAAAATTGCATTATTAAATAGCCCACGTCCACAATCATAAACCCAAAAAGCCCAACCATGAATCTAGGTAATAATTAATATAATCACTTTTTAATTATCAGATAAACACCAACTTTAATCTAGCCAAACTGACTGCAAAAACACAGACTTTGTCTCCTGCAAGCACAAACCCCAATGCAGGTGTGGGTCTCTTTGCTCGACATCTTCTACCCCTAGCCTTACGTGCACAATCTTCCATTTGACAAGTGGACTTCTATACATGTAGAATATTCTGCCAATCTACACACTAGCAAAAGCCTTTTTTTTATATAATATCTTTTTTTTTTTTTTAAGCAATTTTCAATTTTGATACTTCGCCGTGGCCCTAGTCTTGGTCTTAACAAACCCTCCCTGTTCCTACAGCAATCGCCGCCGTTCCTCAAGCTTCGCCATCTGTCGTGGAGCTTCACCGCCGTCCGCAAGTTCATTGTCTCTCCTCCCGGTACTGTTTAATTACATTATTGTTGCTGCTGTTGTTGTTTAATTTCGTTAGTTCTTTAGGCGCAAATTAATTACCAATTTCTGATTGTTGTATTGTTTACCTAGAAGCTCGGAAAGAGGGATATGGCGACAGCTGAAGAGAGTGGGAAAGAGGAAGGGGCGAACCTTCTCGGGTCCCCGAGCTTCAGCGAGCTGGGAAATGGCCGTTTCAAGTGCGTAGAGACTGGTCACGAGGTCCTCTCCAAGGACATAGACTTTTACTCTCGCAGCAAAAAGTGCCGTTTGGGTCTCATCGATTTTGCATTGTCCAATCATAAACCACCTCTCAATATGTTCAATCAAGACCCTCTTTGCCGGTAATTAACCCCTTATCTTTCCTACTTTTTTCGATCAACACAATAAATAAACAATAATGCTATGTCTACACCAAATATTACCCGCTAAATCGACCACACTTACAGATTATATGTTGAAATATGAAATACAAATTGAAAATAAATTAAACAATACATATATTTATACACAAATACATACTGACTTATTTTTGGTGTGCATATAGTATTTTTGATAAACAAATAAATCAATAAAACATGAACTGAATATGTAAGGCATAATTTACTATGGAATTTGGGGTTTCTCTTGCCTATGATTGTGTAACTAAAAAAAAAATTGTGATAAATGTTCATATTTTATATTGTGGTATCTGTTTGAGTCTGTTGATTGTTGACAATTTAACGGTAAGTGATAACATAATAGCATAGCTTTTGCCTTTTTTGTTCCAGTTCAAAGGTGATATGTAAGCTAACTGGAGACAAGGTGAATAAGTCAGAGAAACATATCTGGAAGCATATGACTGGGAAGAGGTTCCTCAATAAGTTGGGTTAGTTGTTGTGTCTTTTGTCTCACTCGGTTTTTGGTTTGGATGATATGGAGTGAGATCTAGTGTTTGTGCTAGTGTTTGCGGAATATATGATTTGGGAATGCATATTAGTTTTATAATATGCTACGTTAACTGATGCATTATTAGCTTATATGTAAACAGAACAAGAGGAAGAGCAGAAGTTGGCAGGTCATGGAATGGAAGGCGTGGAATGCTCGGAGGAGCCCCAAAGTGCAGATAGGGGAAAAAAAGATAAGAAGAATAAGAAGAAGAAAAAGAAGGAGAAGAGTAAGGAGAAGGGGGTTGAAGAGATTATATCTGAAGTTAGGGATCCTTCTAATGAGGGCAGCTCCTGCGAAGAGGAAGATTTCTGGATGCCTCCTGTTGGTGAACGTTGGGACAATGACGATGGTGGAGATCGATGGGGCACAGATTCAGAGTTGGAGCAGGAAATTGAAGAGGGAGAAAGAGATATAACTGGTACGTGTACCGGTCAAATGATATTTAGTAACAAAAGAACTTCAACCTTGTTATTCAGTTTGAGGCCTGATGTTGAATTACTACTCATATTGATAATGATAAATAATTCACTTTGGTCAAGAGCACACCCAAAATGCATAAAAGAAGAAAGTAGAAATTGCATGAAAATCTTGATTAGAAACATTGACGATTTGTTGCAAGACATTACAAGGTCCTGTTGGGACACTTGTTAAGGATTTTCATAGTAGAATTTCTAAAGCTTTTTATAAAACATATGCATTGCAAAATATAGCATTTTAGATTTTCAGGAACTTTCTACATTAGACAATTTAAGAAGTGCCCTTAGGGTAAGTGTTAGTTAAACATTATCTACTGTTAGCAATTATTATTATCATGACAAAACTAGAAGGATGATACTAAATCATAACATCTTTTTTCCCTGCTAAAGAGGAATAGCATTCCAATCTCTCATGGCCTTTATAGGAGATAGAGGTTTAGCATCTAATTGTAGCCCATTAAACCTCTTGACCTGAAAATGTTATCGTTAAGGGTGCATACATTGCTCTTGAACCAATTATTCCAGTCATGGTGTATAATTCACAATGCCACAAATTCACCTCTCTACTGCTCCCAAAACAAACAAACCTAGTCAGCAAAAACTGATCTAAGGATAGAGGCATACCCAACACTCAGTTAATTGTTATTGTATTAATCATTCCTTACTATAAATTATAACGAGTGTTGGCATCTCTTAAGTTACTAACTGCGTTGATGAATTTTTTAATAGATGGTTTTCCTGATGATGAGGGATGCAGAGAGTCAGAAGAGTTATCATCAAGGTATTTTGCTTCCCTATGAATTTAAACAAAATAAGATAATTTCCGGTGTTTAGGACAAGTCAGTAACAAACAATAGTTCCAACTTTTCATCTTGTCCCAAGTATATTGTTGATTTCTGATCTGCTTCCCTACCTGTAGGACAAAAAGAATGTCCATAGAAGTTGGACCAAGCAGCTTTGCTTCAAGAAAGAAGAAGAGTAAGAAAAGCCATGAAACATAATATATTTTGGTAAGTTTAGTTTAGTTGGAGAGAAACTAGAGCAAGTTAGAACTTAAACAGCCAAAACCATCTCGTATCAAGATATTTACTTCAGCAGATGCGTGTGGCATTTTCTGAAGTTTATGATTTTGATTTCAAGTAAGCAAGCATTTGTATTATGAGATTGCCATTCTTGTTATGTTATTCCTTTAAATCAGTTATATCAGCTGCAACTATTTTGAGGAGGCTGAATTCTTAATATACTCCTAGTTAATAAACCTTACGTTTTATTTTAAGTTAATTAGCCTTTTCTATTACACTATTGTAGCTATAATCTCTGATGAGATGAAGGGTGATTTTGTTTGATTTTCAAACAAATAAGCTTACAACTTGTTTTCGTAAATCTTCGAAGGGAAAAAAATTGAAAATTTATAATGTTCTGAAATTTTGATTATTTTATAAAATTTGTACAAATATATGAGAGAATTTTTGTTAAGCTACTAGAAGTTTAGTAGTGACTAGTTTGGGTAGTATGCTTTAAAGTCTTTAAATTTTCAAACCTCATTGAAGGCACCCTATTTTGTACATTCATCAAGATTGTACTATATGTAGGGGCAAGGTGATTCTCTCTGGTCTTGTTACAGCAAATGGTGTCTGAATTATTATGGTGAATTACAGATTGTCGTGTTACACGCAATATTCTTAAAGTATACTTACCTTGATATTTAAGTTTATGATATTCGGTAATTTTATAAACTATGACATTGATTTCTCACAAACGTGATACTTGTTTTTTGTGTATAATAATGGCATTGTTCAATGTTGTTGGTTTTATCTTGTTTCCACGTTTGACCAGTTGATTGAACAATAACCAAACACCGCAGATGAAAGAACCATAGTTTGGTGGCGATTACATCAAAGCCTAACAATATGTAAAAGCCAACAGAATCACTTTATTGATGATCTTTCGTGTGGCTATTAATTTTGTCATCTTCTAGCATGTTATTAAAAATTGCAACATGCAAGTCACAGAAAACTTGCTTGCCATCCACTTTTATTACTCCACGTATCGTAAAACTTACACTGCTAAATTGCTAATCTTAAACGAGAAGCAAGAGTTGCCTATGATCGTAATTCGTACTATGGTTTTTAGTTTGCCTTTTTGGGAATTTATTTCCCCAATCTAATTTTAGTTAACAACCTAAAGGCTAACCTCTTAACATAAATTCCTAAGTTGGACCATCATAAAACAAATTATATGGTGAGTATAATAAGAAGCTAAGCAAACTATTCCATGAGATTCAATTCTCAACGAGGTGGGACTTGTACAGCTCCTTGTGCCCACAACTGGACAAAGACTTCCAGCATCTTGTGTAGGATGGTCTAGTAACAAGTCTTAGTCGGGATGTCATATAAAAATTAAATAGGCCAAACTGGTCTAAAAGCTATCTTAAGATATTAGAGTAGTCTCACACGTGTAAAAGTTATCAAGTTTTAAAAACTATTTAAGTTTTTCTTTAGACATTAATAAATTAATAATGAAAATTACAATTGACCATATGAATTGGAAAATAAAATTGAAATGAAGTAAGTAATCATGTGAATCTAATTAAATCAGTGCTGCTGTATGTAAAAGTGAACCCCAAAATTGCGCACCCTCTTTTGCCTTTATTATTATTATTATTATTATTATTATTATTATTCTCAATTTAGTCATCTTCTTCGCTTCCTTTTTAATTGAAAAATTATTTAATAAAATCATATAGATAAAGTTAAGTGAGTTTAAATGTAAAAAATA
>NC_029790.2:122957849-122959957 GCF_000816755.2 Arachis ipaensis
CTAACTTTAAAGTCACCAAAAAAAAAAAAAAAACACTAACTTTAAGACACTATTAATAAAAATTAAAAACCTTAATTTAATTCAATGACTACTCAAACAAAATTCTCTCAATAGCAGCGGTAGTGCTTGATTGAAAGCTTGGTATAGATTCATTGGATAAGTACAAACATGAACAAATTTGGAAGTGGGAAAATTCATTACTTAACGAAAAGGAAAAATATGAATACCCTCAACAACTTTCACTCCTTCATTTATTTCACTCCAACAACTTGTACAATCTCAATTCATCTAAACCCTTTTCTTTCGAAAATAGAAGCCATCGACCCTTCCCTTTCCCCCTGTCCTGTCACCTTTTAATTACATTGTTAGAAAGCCAACCACTCAGAAAACAATATATTCTCTCAATCTCAACAAGTTCCGATTGAAAAAATAAAATAAAATAAAATAAAATAAAGTGAAGCCTAGCATGTCTTCCATCCAAATGGTTTCTACGAGCAAATTCCGTTACAAAAGGCTGAAACCTGAAGCTGGTTTAGTTGAGGAGGAAAGAGAGAGAGTGAATCTGCGGCCAGCAAGGAGCACCTGGTTCAGATTCAGAAGGAGACATTTTAGAAGAAGGTTTAGGGTGAAAGTTCCAAGCTTGAGAAGACTATGGAGGAAGAAAGCAAGGGTTGTCTCTGCCATGAAAGTTTCATATGCTAAGGTTCTGAAAAGGTTCAAGGATGGGCAAGTTCATTTGGGTGATCTCTTTGCTGGCAACTACTTGTTCATGCAAGTCAATCCTGCATCTTTGAAGTATCTTGAAAAGGAGTTCTCCACTCTCTCTAATAATAAAGTTGCTAAGTCTTTTTAATTTTATATTATTTCTTTCTTATGCTAAGGTTTCATATTTCATACAATTAATGTGCAACTGTAACTGCAGAGCATAGGGCCTGTAATATATATATGATCTTAAATTTCATTGCTTTTTAATGCACAAGCTAAGCTTTTTGCTGAGAAAGTTTTGTTTTGTGTGCTCCTTCTTCCCCTTTCCAAATATAATAATAATAACAATCATACTAGGTATAATTAAGCCTCCATACTAGGTTGGGTTTTTGTTCATGGAAAATTCCTTTACTTTCTAAATTCATTTACCAATTGCTTCTGGATTTTTTTTTTCCCTACCAAAAGTTGCTCACTAATTAAATAATTTAGTCTTTTCATTTTAAAAATAGATAAAGGGCTTGTTTGAATGAGTTTTTAAAAAAAAATCTTTTCTGGAGTTATTTTTTTTTTTTTAAATTTTATGGAGAAATAAAAGTAATTTTATGTTTGGATATTTCATGCAAAAAGATCTTTTTATTTATCAATTATGTTTGGGTATAACAATATAAAAGTACTTTTTGTTTATTTATTATATGAAAAACATCTTTTTTCTAAAGAAAAAAGATCCTTTAAAAAAAGATGTAAATTACAGCTTCTCAAAAAAGATGTTTTTTTTTCTAGTGCTTTTTACTTTTACTACTAGAAATTTGCCAAACACGCTAAAAAATAAAAAAAGATCTTTTTTCGTTAAAAAAAGATCTTTTTTTAACAAAATAATGGCGTCCAAACAAGCACAAAATAGACATGAAAAACAATAAACAAATGATAGAAACATAAAAATTAGTATTATTATATATATTTTTTTAAACTAGTATTTAATTTTAGTGAACCTAAAAAATAGTTATTTTAAGAAGAAAAATGTATTTATTAAATAAATAAAAATAATAATTTTCAATTTTTAATGTATTTAATATATTAAAAGTGTGGTGTAAGTATTAGAATTACTTTAAATAATTAGTAGGATAGTAGGATGCAAAATTTTGTTGACCGGACCTGAAAATTAAAAAGTGTTACCTGGATGCAGCGAACTTAATTAATCATTGTTGACATAAGCTGCTGCTCTTCTTTAAATCTACTGCTACATCTATATTTATAGGGTATTTAATGAGAATATAGAAATAGTTAATGCTAACTTTCTTTTTTTAAAACAATATTTTTTATTATATATAATTTATAAAATAAATTTTTTCGTTATTTTTAAAACTTAAACTCAAAATTTATTATTTAAATAATTTATTATTTCA
>NC_029790.2:122960085-122967091 GCF_000816755.2 Arachis ipaensis
ATATTTAGTAAATAAAAAAATAATAGTAATACACTAATATACTTTATTCAACCTAAAAAATTAATGCTACGTTATCAAGATAAAATCTGCTAATATCTGCTAAAGGTTATTGGGCTGCTTCACAAAGCCCACTTATTAAAAAAAAAAACAAATTCTAAATTAACCCAATTAATTCTAATACCACTTGGTTACCGCTGTAACCTAGTTAACCCTTTTTCACTTGTTCTTACCGTTGAGACACACCCCCTACTCTCCATCTCCACTTGCATCGTCGCATAGCACTCCGGGTTGCTGTCTTCGCCGGTTGCATTCGTCGGCTGCGTCAACGCCTCCGAGAAACCAGTTGCCGCCACTAACAAGTACGGTCCCACATCCGCCAAAGTGACACCTGGCGCGGCTACATGTTGCCGTCGTAGAGACGCATCCACACGTGAAACCTTCATCGCGACGCCCTCTAGTAGCTCCGCCAGAAGATACGCTGCGGCTGGACACTTCCGGCCTCGTGGAGACATTAGCATCCTCGCAACTCGTTTGCCGCTGCATCGCCCTCCCAGCGTCGATCCCTGTCTCGAGTTCGAGCCCCCTTGTAGTGTCTCTTCCCTCAGACACCAGTGCAACAACAACAGGTAAGTGGGTCTTCAAGGTTTTCGCTAATTGCTAGTTCTCGGATGTGTCTAGTCTATATGGATGTGTCTTCTGCCACATGTGTCTTATAAGAATGTGTCTTTTTCGTGTTTGCATGTAATCGCATATGTGTCTTCCATGTTCCTGTCTAATTTCATCGTGACATCTTTGGAGTTGTCTCAGCATGGATGTGTCTTACACTGGAGGTGGCTATCATAGTCATGTGATGGTAACAGGCAGGTTTTCCTTTTCACGGATGTGTCTTCTGATTGGATGTGGCTTGTTAACCACAGATGTGTCTCTTCCACGAAAATGGTGGTTGGTCCACTTGACTTCAATGGAGACACATATACCTACCGGATATAGTTACTTCAATGGATCCGGGTGAAGGCGTAGTCACCGTTGAAGGGTAATGTCGGTGTCTCAGTGACTTGAAAAGTTCCACGAAGAAGAAGTGGCCTCTGGGTGAAGGCGCAGTCACCGTCGATGGAACAAATGGCAGCGTCCCGGTGAGATGAAAAGCAACCCGACGGAGACGCAACCAGCGAGAAGAATGAGTATTAGGTTTGCGTGACAATGTGCCATGTTGTGTTCGTAATTGGCGTGAAAGTCTCATGTTACGTTAGTACGTTACCACTCTTTGCTATTTCAAAATGCATTGTACTGTATCCACTAAATCCCTAATTGACATAACAAATTATATTTAATTAATTTTAATTAGTGTTGGTAATAGCTGGCAGATACAACTTTCGGTATTCTATACTTTTCCTACTTTATTGTGTCATTATTGTGTTTGAGGTATTGGCCATTATTGAGTCTCACCTTAGTCAAAGATTCTATTCATAAGTGCCATCATAAATTTATGATCGTACTATAAAATCTTTTTTTTTGTCAATAAACTATAATTTAAACGGTATAAATTTTTTATACTTATTTAAAAATTTACGAGTTTAACTCTCGCTTCTAATTTAAACCAAGAAAATAGAATCTTTCTTTGCTCTTGCCAAAAGAATCAAAAGGAAAATAACATCACTCATAGAGCTACGTTCGAAATTGGACCAAGTAAAGTCGGCCCAATGATACCCAATCCAATTCATGTGGCCTAATTCGCATGAGTCAGACACTTTTAGAATCCATATCTAACCCGATTTAGAGAATAAATCAGACGTTTTTTCTATTATTTTAGTCATTACCATCCAAGTGGTAATCAGCCTAAAATATAAGATTAATTTTTTATTTTGTAAAGAAATAATTATCTATGATCTTCAGAAATTATTTTTAAAAAATGACTAAATTTTATATTGTTAATTTATTCTCTTAAGTAAAAATTTAAAATTTAGAAGATTCAAATTTTATGTCAAAATATCTTTTATATATAAATTTTATCATCTTAATTTAGACTTTTACTTCCTTTTTTTTCCAAAGATAGTAGGTTATATTTCATTAATTATTGAAAAATAAAATATAAAGATGTCCAAAAACAGGACCGTAAATAAAAAGTGAGAATTTTCCAAAACAATACACTGAAGGTATTCATCCACCGGTGCATGGTCGAAAAACGAAGAAAATTTTAAAGAAGAAAGAATGATAAATCAAATCGAATGAAACTAAGAGATTGTCACATGGAGATGACGATCTAAACTGAAAGTTCTTTGAATTTCACGGAATAACTTGACAGAACTTGCTAGAATGGCAGACGTCATTGAAGTAGAACCTTCAAAAATTAACTAATTGCGAACTTTCCAGTAGTTCCAACAAATAATGGCAAGCAATTGAAGATTACGATCAGCATTTTTCAAGGGGTTAAGTATCTATACTGATGCAGTCTACCCTATCTAAAAGTCGTTAGAACTCTCACAAAAATAACTCTAAAACCATACTTCTTTCACTCTCACTTCCTTATTTTACTGAATTCTTCTATTTGATCCAATTCCCATATAATAAACGGTAACCATTTGAACTTTGCATTGTTAGATAATATCATAAATTGTTGCATTTGGATACACATAATAAATCCAAGGTAGCACTAATTTTACATTATTAGATAACATTGTTGCATTTGCTAAATATAAAAAGTGTGTTTGGGATCTAAATGTAACATTAAAACATCTCACTAATATTGGGAAAACAAGACCTGAAGACTACCGAATCGTTCACCAAGGTTTAACTCTTTTTTTTTTATTTGAAGCATATTTTGTCAACATAAAAAAATATAGTTTAACTAATATTTGTTTAAATTAAGGCAGATATGTTAAATTTATTAATTAATTTTTTTATAAAGATATAGAGAGAAACGGCTTCAGGAAACAAAAAGAAAGAAAGAAAGAAACGGTGAGGGCTTGAGGGAGAGAGTGACGGAGAACTGAGAAGAGAAGAGAGGGAGGCCGTGTCCAGCGCCGCCGCCGCCATGCCCAGCTGCCTTGCTTGTCATCGTCGCCATCAAAGGGAAGAGGGAGAGAGAGTGTCGTCGCGAATCAGAGTTGAGCCGAGAAGAGAGACAACACGAGAGAGGGAGTGAGCCACCGAGGGGAGCGTCACCACCGCCAGGGCCGCCGTTGAGGGGGGCTGGGGGGAGGAGGAGGGAAGGGAAGCCGCACCGCCGCCCCGTCGCACCGCCGCACCGCCGCACCGCCGTTCTTCTTCTTCTTCTTCTTCTTCTTCTTCTTCTTCTTCTTCTTCTTCTTCTTCTTCTTCTTCTTCTTCTTCTTCTTCTTCTTCTTCGAACTGGAATATCTAGAATTTCTGAATTTTTTTGTGAAATTTGTTATGGAATATCTATAATTTAATTTTTTGTGATTTGGCTTAAATTTAGAATATTGTTGTTGCTGAATTTGTTGATTATTGTTCAAAGTGAATTTGTTGATTATTCTGAGTTATGATTTTCTAAGGTGGGGGTGGTGGTGGGTTCTGGTGTTAATGATGATAGTGGGGGGTGGTGGTGGGGTGAGGAAGGTGAAGAGGAGAATGATGAGACTTCTGTTATATATGAATGGTAATGATGTCTGTTCTTGATGTTGCGTTGTTTGGTAGCAACTTGAATTCTGATTTGATCACCAAGACTACGTTACTTGATCTTTCTGAAGTGAAGAAGCTCAAGGCTATTTTTTGTGGCAGTGGATAATAGCTTCGTTAGTGAGATCATGTTGGTTAACTCAAAATTAATCCGTTGCTTCTATTTTTTGAATTCTTGTTCCCAGTTTCTTCGCGCTGTTCTCTTTCTCTCTTCTTCTTCTTCTTCTTCTTTTTTTTTGGAAGAACATTTGAGTTCTTTTTAAAATTTTTTAATTTATGTTGTTGCTAATTTTGGATCTGAAATTATAGTTGATGATTGCTGAATTGTTTAATTTAAAATTTTTGTTGATTTATTTTTTATTGTTGCTGTTGGTGTTGCTGGATTGTTGGTGGTTATGGTGTAGCGATGGTGATGGTGATGGTGATGATAATGTAGAGGGTAGTGGTGAAGGTGGAGAGGCTTTTTAATTTTTGTTTAAGGACAAAATTGTCCAAAAAATTTTATTTATGGACAAAAGGACGATTTTATAACGTTTTGTAACGTTGGGGATGATTTTAATAACAAAAAAAGGTCAGAGACAATTTTAATTTTCACCCCTTACCTTAGGGACGATTTCAGTACTTAGGGCTTGTTTGGGTGAGCTTCTAAGAAAAGATCTTTTTTCGAGTTATTTTTTTTTAAAAGATCTTATAGAGAAGTAAAAGTAATTTTATGTTTGGATATCTCATGTAAAAAGGTCTTTTTATCAATCAATTATGTTTGGGTATAACAATATAAAAGTATTTTTTTGTTTATTTATTACATGAAAAAACATCTTTTTTTAAGGAAAAAATATCTTTTAAAAAAAGATGTAAATTACAGCTTCTCAAAAAAAGATCTTTTTTTGATTTTACTAGTGCTTTTACTTTTACTACTAGAAATTTGCCAAACACGTTAAAAAATAAAAAAAAGATATTTTTTCATTGAAAAAAGATCTTTTTTAATAAAATAATGGCGCCCAAACATACACTTAACCCTAAATTATAATAAGAAGAATATTAGAGAACTATCAAAATTTATTATTTTTATTCATCAATTAATTATTAATGTTTAAAAAATATAAATTAAAATATATTATTTAATTAGTAAAATAAAAGAATTAGATTAATAGCTAAAAGACCCAAAAAAAAAAAAAGAAGAGGAAATCCGATCCCTTTTGAATCTCACTAGACTCTAAATGCTCTCCCAACCGTGGAACAGTTATCCACAATAATATATTGTATGATATATTCCAGATAAAATAATAAACAAAAAACAAAAACACGTATACGTGTAGTTAACCATAAAAAGAGTTACTGTTCGATTTTGATTGATTCAAGTTCATACCCACTTTTCATGACCTACACAAAAAATCATGGCTTCAACAATGCGCACCAGTAGCATACAACCTATCTCATCACCTCTTATCAAAACCAACAACATTTCAACAAAAATCGTAAGCACATTGAGCAATGAGCCAAGCTCAACAGGCAAAATCAAACGCCTTGTTCTGACCCAAGAGGGTAGAACGAAACTCAATCCATACTCAGATAGAGAGTTCTATGCATACCCACGCCTTGTGAAACACGTCGATGATGCCTTCATTTCCACACTCACCAATCTCTACAGAGAGAGGTTGAAGCCTGAGACAGAGATTCTTGATCTCATGAGCTCTTGGATCAGCCACTTGCCCCATGATGTCAACTACAAAAGAGTGGTGGGTCATGGATTGAATGCACAAGAACTTGCCAAAAATCCAAGGCTGGATTACTTTGTTGTCAAGGATCTAAACGAGGAACAAGAGTTTGGGTTTACGAATTGCAGTTTTGACGCAGTGTTGTGCACAGTTAGTGTCCAATATCTACAACAGCCAGAGAAGGTTTGATATTCCATCATTGTTTCGGGTTTCTAATTAATTATATATATAATTTTGATACACGATAATATAAGATATTTTTGTTAATGTGATATTATGTGATTAGATGTCCGTATAAAATTATTTTTCATTGACAGTATATTAAAATTAAACAAAATTTAGTTCTTCTTTGTGATTCAAGAAACCACCCTATTGATATGAAGCCTCAAAGAAATTTCATGTTGTTGAGCCTTTGAACAAATTGGTTTTGAAAATTTTAAATGGTTGTATTGTTATAATATAATTAATTATTTTTTGTCAGCAGTTTTAATTATTAATCTAATTTTTTAATCTAATAATTTAATAATATAATAATTTTAAATATTACTGACTAATTACTAATAAAAATAAATTCTACTAGTCTTTTATCATTTCTCGTTTAGATATTATCATGGAACAAAATAAAAAAAATGGTGACACAAAGATATAAAAGAAAATTGCCTTCATATTCAGTTTTATAATAATTTAATATATGTGCAATATTGAAAAATGTAGAATTTATCAAGATGATAACTACTTTGGTCTATTAATCATTGCAATTATTAGCAATTTATAATATTTAAAGATAAAAAGGATAGCATGGACTATCTCCTATGTATGTTGTTTATTACAGGTATTTGCAGAGGTATTCCGGGTACTAAAGCCAGGGGGCGTGTTCATGGTGAGTTTCAGCAACAGAATGTTTTATGAGAAAGCCATTAGTGCTTGGAGAGATGGCACTGGCTATAGTAGGGTACAACTTGTGGTTCAATACTTCCAATGTGTTGAAGGTTTCACAGAGCCTGAGGTGGTTCGGAAGTTACCAGCTACTACTAATTCTTCTCCAATTGATTGGATTATGGGACTTTTTGGATTCATGTCAGGGTTAGACCCCTTTTATGCCGTGATTGCATATAGAAATTTTAAACCCATAGAATGATTATTGTAATTTGTAATGGCTGCTCAATGTGACAGAGGGTGTTGATGAATAGAAATGACCTAATAATAACAATGTAAATCCAAATAAATTTATATGTTGTGCTATAGTGATATTTTTTGTCACTTTCGATGTTTATGTTCATAAGCTTTTTTGTGCTTTAGTATCCTATTTAAACTTGATTTGGTAAAATTTGTATGTTTTAAAAAAAATAAAATTATTTTTTAAAATAATAGAAATGAATAACAATGTAAATCCAAATAAATTTATATGTTGTGCTATAGTGATATTTTTTGTCACTTTCGATGTTTATGTTCATAAGCTTTTTTGTGCTTTAGTATCCTATTTAAACTTGATTTGGTAAAATTTGTAATTTGTACAATGTGACAGAGGGTGTTGATGAATAGAAATGACCTAATAATAACAATGTAAATCCAAATAAATTTATATGTTGTGCTATAGTGATATTTTTTGTCACTTTCGATGTTTATGTTCATAAGCTTTTTTGTCTTTTTTGTGC
>NC_029790.2:122970477-123013489 GCF_000816755.2 Arachis ipaensis
ACAAAAACAAACTCATGTTCTTTTTTATTTACCAAATACGAAATAAGAAATTTATGCTTTTGACAAATACCTCTTCAAAATTTTTTTTATTAAACCAAGCCTTAGTCTATCTCAAAAATAGAATAACTTTAATTTTATGGGTATAGATGTGAGAATAAATGATATATACTTCAAATGTGTATAATATGAAGAGTTCAATATTATTTAATAATTAGAATGTTTAATTTAATTTTATTTATTTTGATTTCATTTATTTAGTTAGTAGATTGAGTTTTATATTAGTGGGTCCAAAATCTTTTTTATTCTAACTTAATATGAGATTATAAATACCTTGTAAATAGTTGTAGTGATTATAAAATATTAGAGGTGAAAAAAAAATTATTTTTAGTTTCGTGATGAAACTATAGTATATAGTATGAACAAATGAGGTTGAGTGAGTCTCACTTTTATTGCATTAAAAAATTGAATAAAAAATTAAGTAATTTCCATCAATTTAATTCCTAAACAATGGTAAACAAATTAAGTTGAGTGGATCTCTTTATGAAAAATGTTAGGAAATCAACATAATTTTATTATTTTTTGTTATCATTTAACTATCAATATTTTAAAATATGAGATAAAGTATGTTATTAGATTATTAGACTAAAGGAATTAGACTAAAAAATTAAATTAATGGTTAAATGATAACGAAATACAATAAATTCTCGCTCATATCATTTCTCTTTAATTATAAGCGAGCGATTTCTAAAAGAATCTATTTTTTTTTTATAGTGGAATATTCAAAGTGTTTAGAGTAGAATAATAACATGTCTTCGTTGCAGTGAAATCAAACTCTAGTGACTAGTGAATGAACATAAAACTGTAACGATGATGAGTGTGAGTCTCGTGGCCTGATGAATTGTGTTATACTTGAAAAAGTAAAAGGAATCAAATCTTTCAGTTGTCGTTTATAACTTTTGATTGAAGGAATTAGATATTCTCGACCGATGTTGCAAGCAAATAAAAGAATTCCAAAGCAAAAGAAGCATTTCATGCCAACAGCGTTCGATACTTTCCCTGCTTGCCACCAAGAATAGAATATTGTTGCGCCTTATTTGGTAAACACTGATCCTCAATCAAAGCCAACATTGTTTTTCCACTAAATTCTTAAAGCGGTCTTTGAGATTTACGTTGTGTATCGATTTGATTCCTGAAATTCTAGTTGCACTATTGTTATTCTTGAAATTGAGCTAAAAAAACTATAATGACTCAGCAAACAGAGCGATAAGTTGGCATTCTCTTGTCATATTGGACAATGACAAAACTAGTCATTTGCTTTTATCGTCCAATCAAAACAAATGACATCATTCTGCTATTGTTCAGTAAAACAAGGTAGTGTCAAACTTTCAGCTCATCACTCTAGTTGCTGAGTCATTATTAAAAAAAAGAGACTATTAGTATCCGGAGCTTAATCTCAACTATGATAATAGTACAATTGGAACCTTAAAACCAAATTGGTGCATACCGTAAATCTCAAGTAACACCACGGGATTTAGCCATTGGTTTTCCCATAGCTGTAGATATTGTCCTTTGAGACCATTGGTCCATTTGTAAAAGCTACTGTATGCTACTAAAGTGTAGTATTGCACTGCATATGTCATTAACTTGGTACGTACTAAAGTGAGTGAAGCGTAAGGACACAAGAGTGAAGAAGCTAAAGTCTTTCTTCTTCTTAACGTTCCAACACCTTAAACTATGGTGAAAGAAAAGAAGTGGATTCATGTTTGCTTTATTCCTTTCTGGGTATTATATATTGGCCTATCAACATGGCAGCTAAAACCACAAGCCTTGTATTTTGTTCTCTGCCTCCTATCTAGCGTCTTTGTTTTTCTATAGCACAAGATGGATAACATTGGCAAATTGGCTGCTATGAAACAACAGCTGAGAGGCGAAAGGCCCATGCCGGCGACGGCATTGTCTGATGACAGCATTCTGGTGAAGAAAATAGTGGCTGAGCATAAACCTGATGGTCTAGAATATGATGCCAAGCCACTTCTCCATATTGTTGAGGATATTCTTAGACGTGCCACCTTGAGCACTGAAGGTGTTTCCTCGGTATGATACTAATTCTAATAATAGTTTGAAACCTTAGTTGCTTATGAAATTGCCAAGAAAATGTTGCATCTGCAAACATGCAATTCTATTGTTTTTTCTTGTTTATGTATCTTCTAAGTGACTCTGCTTTCTTTCAGGGTGCGCTTGCGCATGTTGACCAGGTCGAAGATGTGACCCATCACCCTGGCTACACCAACATGCTGGAGGCACTTTCTTTCAAGATTGATCGAATTGCTTGTGAGGTGATTCAAGAATAACCTAGACAATCTATACAAAAACAATGATCTTGTATTAAATTTGAGACTTGATAACATTGCTTGAAATTTTTAGGATATATCATTATTTTAACAATATGAAACGTACAATAAAATTTCAGATTTCGTACAAGTCTCTTGCGGGTGTAGATGCACACTCTACAGCACTTGCAATATTTGATATGCTTCAAACATATGAGTGGGATGTGAAGTTGGTGCTCTCTCTGGCTGCTTTTGCTCTGACATATGGTGAATTCTGGCTTCTTGCACACATGCATTTAACAAACCAGCTTGCAAGATCCATGGCCATTCTGAAGCAAGTTCCAAACATCATGGAGCATGTAAGCATGCTGCGACCCCGGTTCGAAGCCCTGAATGAACTAGTTAAGGTCATATTGGAGGTGGCAAGGTGTGTCATTGAGTTCAATGGTCTGCCAAGACACTACATTGCTCAAGACACAACAGCATACAACATTGCCTCTAACCATATCCCCATTGCCACCTATTGGAGCGTCAGGGGTATCGTCGCCTGCGCAACTCAGATTACAAGCCTAACTACACTTGGATTTGAGTATGTTTTCCCTTTCACTTCTCCATTTCTTTTATTTTGTATTTGTTTCATCATTTTAAGTAAACATTGTTCCAGGTTCATGCAATCAACTACCGAGTCATGGGAGCTATCTACATTGGCTCACAAGCTTAAGAACATACTTGAACATCTAAGGAAGAATCTGGATAGCTGCTACAGACAGATTGGTCTAATTAATTTAGTTTCAATTGGATACATTTAGTGAAATTCTTTGGATCATGACTGCTAATTTTAAGTTTAACATTGAATGCAGAGAAAAGAATGGACTCTGAAGCTTATGAAATGTTGCGCGAATTATTCACGACACCCCACATTGACAACATGAAGGTTCTCAAGGCTTTGATTTCTGCGAAGGACGATACTCTACCTCTATATGATGGTGCAACCAAGAAAAGGGTTACATTTTTTCCAACATTGTAATTGCATATATGATGATGCACTAGTATTTTGACAAGTTGGTGAAGCTAATATTGGTGTAATTTAATTGAAACCAAACAGGTTAGCCTGGAACCTTACAACAAGCCAAACAACCCAAGCTTCAAAGCTTACAAAACAAGAACAAGAAGATGAAAATACCACAAAAACAGAGCTACTGTGCGTGGCCAAATATCTCCAGCTACAGACATTGAATCAAAGATCCTAACGGTGAAATCAAAGAACCAAATGTATAAAACACACTGTCCAAATTTGAGCTTGATCCAACGGTTAACGAATCTGCAACTACTAATTTATAGAGACAGCTTTGTGTATGTTCGAAAATAACTTTCTCTCTTCTTTTCTCTCTAGTGTTTGGTGTTCTCTTTTCAAAATGACCTCTCCCTCTCAACCCTAACTCACCTCAGCCACTTCAACTATTCATGGGCTTGGATACTAGCATTTGGATTTTTTCTCCACATAGGAAGGGAGCCCAAAAACCCAACAAATCTCCTCCTCACGACTATATGGAGGTAACCGCCAATCCGACGATTAAGCAACAAACTTCAAACTTCCATCTTAGTAATGCCTTGGTCATCATATCAAAACCATTCTCATCAGTATGAACCTTTTTAAGTTTTAACAACTCAGCATCCAAAACATCACGTATCCAATGATACCTCACATCAATATGTTTGGATCGAGAATGAAAAGTAGAGTTTTTACCAAGATGTATAGCACTTTGACTATCACAAAACAACACATACCTCCCTTGATTAAACCCGAGTTCTTTCAAGAATTTCTTCATCCAAAACATCTCATTGCACGCTTCGATAATGGCAATAAACTCGGCCTCTATGTATTTCTCCTGTGACAACCAAAGTTTCTTCTCCTTTCTATCACGCTCGATTCTTATACTAAGAATCTCCTTTGCCGGCCCAAGGTCCTTCATTGCAAATGACATTGCAAGTTGCTTCTTCAACATATCAATCCTAGAAGCATTCTGACCAACAATAAGCATGTCATCAACATATATCAAAAGGATAATAAAATCATTACTAACAAAATGTTTAACAAATACACAATGATCAGAAGTAGTCTTCTTGTAGCCTTGTTCTGTCATAACAGACTCGAACTTTTTGTACCATTGTCTTGGAGCTTGCTTCAAGCCATACAAGCTCTTCTTCAGTTTGCAAACATGATCCTCTTTGCCGTTTACCATGAAGCCTTCAGGTTGTTCCATGTAAATTTCATCTTTAAGATCACCATGAAGGAAAGCAGTTTTCACATCCATCTGCTCTATTTCTAAATCAAGACTTGCAGCCAAACTCAAAACAGTCTTAATAGAAGATCTTCTCACAACCGGTGAAAAGATTTCATTATAGTCAACTCCCTTTTTATGCCTGTAGCCCTTAACTACCAATCTAACCTTGTACCTTGGACACTGAGAATTTTCTTCATGCTTCAACCTATAAACACATCTGTTTTGCAAAGCTTTCTTTTCTTTTGGCAACTTCACAAGCTCAAATGTTTGATTATCATACAAGATTTTCATTTCATCCTACATTGCATCAAACCATTTCTTATTGTCGTCACCTTCCATAGCTTCCGCATAACATTCAGGTTCTCCCCCATCAGTCAAGGTCACATATCCATCAGTAAATGTTACATACTTACATACTCACTAGAAGGATACCTCGTTGAAGGTCGTCGCTCTCTAGTAGACCTCCTAGGATAGATAGGATAGAGGTGGCTGAACTGGATCTACATCAGTCAAGTCACTACTCTTTTGTGATTGACTCTTCTCTGCCTTATCAATGTCTTCAATGGTCTGGTCTTCAACAAACTCTACATCACGGCTTCTTACAAGCTTCTTTTCAACTAGATCATAAAGCTTGTAACCAAACTCATCTTGACTATATCCAATAAAAATGCACTGCCTTGTCTTCACATCCAACTTGGACCTCTCGTCCTTTGGAACATGAACAAATGCTTTGCATCCAAAGACTCTCAAGTGACCATACGAGACATCTTTGCCGACCAAACATGATTCGGAACATCATTTTCCAAAGCAATTGTAGGACTCAGATTAATCATATGAGCCGCTGTAAGTAGCACTTCACCCCAAAAGACTTTAGGTAGCTTAGCTTCAGTAAGCATACACCTAACTCTTTCAATCAACGTTCTATTCATCCTTTCTGCCAAACCATTCAACTGAGGTGTTTTAGGAGGTGTCTTTTCATGCCTAATGCCTTGCTGCTTGCAATACACATCAAATGGTCCACAATACTCACCACCATTATCAGTGCGAATACATTTAAGCTTTTTACCTGTTTGCCTCTCAACCGAAACTTGGAATTGTTTGAACTTTTCCAAAGCTTGATTCTTTGTTTTCAAAGCATAAGTCCAAAGGTTTCTTGAATAATCATCAATAAAGTAATAAAGTAAATAGCTCTGCTAAAAGACCGTACCTTCAAAGGACCACAAATATCGGAGTGCACCAATTTCAAGAAGTCTGATTTTTTTGAAGGTTGATGCTTCTTGAAGGATAATCTTCTTTGTTTGCCAGCATGCAATGAGAACGTTTCTCCAACTCTGCATTCTTCAAACTTGAAAGAGCATCTTTTCGAGCTAAATAATTAAGTCCTTTTTCACTAATATGACCAAGGCGTCTGTGCCACAAGCTACAAACTTCTTTACTTTCAATCTCATTCACACTACCTTTTGCAATCATGACATGCATCACATAAAAACTTGAAGTACCTTTTTCCCGAGCCACCACTAAGTTACCTTTAGTAAGCTTCCATTGTCCAAAGCCGAAAGTGTTTACAAAGCCTTCATTATCAAGCCTTTTAACTGAAACCAAATTCAAGCGAACATCTGGAGCGTATCTAACATCTTTGAGTAGCAGCTTCATTCCCATATTAGTCTCAAGACAAACATCTCCTACACCAATAACCTTGGCCAAGCCATCATTACCCATCTTAAGCACTCCAAAATTACCTGGAGTATAAGAAGTGAAGAACTCCTTCTTCGGTGTAACATGTATTGAGGCGCCACTATCAATTACCCAGCTGAACTCATCATCAGAAACAAGATTGACCTTGTACTCATAATCAGCAATATCAACAGTAAGAAGATCATCTGAAATAGAAAATACACGATCATTACCACTATCATCCTTCTTTTCTTGCTTATCTTTGTTTTCCTTTTTCCAAAGATAGCAATATTTTTTAACGTGACCCATTTTGTGACAGTAGTGACACTCAACATTCTTGTATCTTCCCTTGGATTTGCTCCTGCTTTTACCTCTATCCTTTTGAACTCTATTCTGATTTCTTCTCCTGGTTGCAGTGACTAACATTTCAGAGTGTGACGAAGAATTCTGTGTCCTCCTTCTCATCTCTTCATTTAAAATGCCACCTTTAACAAGTTGCATGCTCACTTTACCATTCAGAGCAGAATTAGTAAGAGAGATACGAAATGTCTCCCAAGAATCTGGTAGAGTATGTGAAAAACCTCCTCAATGAGAGAAGTAAAAACCACGAGTTACCAAGGCCAGGATATTGCTTCACTATGATGAAAAATAGGGTACAAGAGAGTCACAAATTGCTGCACAAAACGTGCATACAAAATGCCAAACAACCCAAGCTTCAAAACTTACAAAACAAGAACAAGAAGATGAAAATACCACAAAAACAGAGCTACTGTGTGTGGCCAAATATCTCCAGCTAGACATTGAATCAAAGATCTGAATGGTGAAATCAAAGAACCAGATATGTAGAACACACTGTTCAAATTTGAGCTCGATCCAACGGTTAACGAATCTGCAGCGACCAATTTACAGAGACAGCTTTGTGTATGTGCGAAAATAACTTTCTCTCTTCTTTTCTCTCTAGTATTTGGTGTTCTCCTTTCAAAATGACCTCTCTCTCTTTCAACCCTAACTCACCTCAGCCACTTCAACTATTCATGAATTTGGATACTAGTATTTGAACTTTTTCTCCACATAGGAAGGGAACCCAAAAATCCAACACGTGGAATGTGTAATATGCATGTGAAAAGCTTTATGGGTCACGCTTGTAGGAGTGTAGCATGTATTTGTAGAGATAATACTATTACCATGTGTTTTAGTGTTAGTTATAGGCATGGATGCTGTAAATTTCATAATATGGGCATATATATACTAGTATACAACTATATATATGTACTTTCTAATATTTTTACAAAATTTTAATGGAGACAATTGCCCACAGCCCCACACAGCTATATTAAATTATTATAATAAATTTTAGGGTTAAGTACTTTTTTCGTCCTTAAGGTCTGGGGCAAAAATCAAATTCGTCCCCGACCTTTTTTGTTATTAAAATCATTCCCAATGCTAAAAAATGCTTTAAAATCATCATTCCCTCCATTAAACAAAATTTTCGGACACCTTTGCCCCTGAAGCCTTTAACGCTTCGTTTTCTTCCCGCAAAAGGGCTTCAGTGTCTGATTTACGTTGTACACTTAGAAACTGATCTTTCACCTTCAATGATACCCTAACAGAGGTTCGTCGTCACCTAAGGAGTAACGTTATTGCATTTGGATTGCATTGGCAAGAGTGTGGGAGGAGGTCGTTCCGCTGTAGTCATCTCGAATCAGGTATGTATGCACCATTGGTTTCGGTAGTTTTCAAAAACTGGTAGGGTTTGATTTATGGTTTTTTGTTTTTTTTTTTTGTTTTAAGGGATGGGAACCTTTAACCTGAGTGTCTACCATGGGGGCGATTTGGATATGACAATGGAACATTGAAGTATATAGGGGGAGAAAAGACATTGATCGAAGATGTTGAGAGTGATTGCTGGTCTGTATTTGAGGCATATGCTGAGGTGAGACAGTTTGGGCACACAAAGAAAAACATTTCAGCTTTGTGGTATAAGGATCCAAGTTCTGAGTGGTTAGAGAAGGATCTAAAGTTATTTGCGGGTGACAGAGATGCACTTGAGATGTGTAGAATAATGGAGTTAAGGAGTCATGTTGAGCTTTTTGTGGTGTATAAGGTTGAGGATGTTGAAGGTTTTCCTGAAGTAGGGTATATTGATATCGGAGGATAGGGTGAACAGGGCCAAACAGAAAAAATACTAGGAAACAATTGGTGGTTTTTGAGAGTGAACAGGGTCAACAGGTGGAAAGGGACAATGCGGAACAGGTTAATGAAGGAGATAAATTGTACCCGGATGTAGAGGCTGAAAATGCACGGGTTGAATCGAACAGTGACGATGATAGCGATGATACGGAGTTTATTCCGTCTGATCTTGAGATTGACAGTGCAGATGATATTCAGTTTACAGATAGTGAAGAGGAGTACGATGATGAGAGTGGGTTTGAGGAACTTAGAGGTGCTACGGATAGTGATCGGGTTGATAAAGGCAAAGGAGTTGTGAACGGTGATTTCAGTGATGAGGAAGGCTTCAATAGTGATGAAGTGGATTTGGATTATGAAGTTGGTGGTGGTTCAGATAAGGAGGACAGACAGGATAATGATAACGATGAAGCTACTCGGTATCTGATTCACAAAGATATTAAAGACATGACAAGTTATAAATGGGAGGTTGGAACTATATATGCTTCAAGAGAGGAATTCAAAGACACTGTAACAACATATGCAATGCAAACAAGAAGGGGGATGATTGCTACAAGAAGCCTGTCTATGTCAAATGCTATGATTTGGTGATCAACCCTATAAATGGCCCAGATTTGTAGGAGAAGACGAACTTTGATGATGTGATGCCACCTCCCTATCGAAAGCCTAGCCACAGACCAGTCAAGAAGAGGAAGAGAGGACCAAATAAAGTTGAGGACAGCAGCCAGTCCCACTTGTCTAGGAGGAGACAGATTCAGAGGTACTCATCACAACCTGCTATGCAATCTGCAACTAGAGGTAAAAAGAGATCCAACAGGCATATTTCAGTGGCATTACACAAGGTAGCCCCTGCTTCTGATTCAACCAGAACAAAACTAAACCAACCCATCCAACCGTGCCCAACACTGCAGCAACCTTGAACTTCCACTCAATGTCCCTCACTTTTACTTTCAGGGCTGCAACTTTCCTCTTCATCCTTGCAACCTGCGGATCTTCACTCTCTGCTTCTGGGTCTGTCCATCGGAAGAACTCACACTCTTCTTTAATCTACAGCATCCCACCAGAGTCAGTACCCAGAAAAAAGAAAACATTGCCATCAATCACGAACAAAAATTTAAAAAACGAACCTCATAGCAGACACAGCCTTGAAATCCTCGCCCATGGTTGTTCTTCGTTCCCGAAATTCTTAGCACGGTCTCTCACCATGTCCACAGAGAAGCTCCATCTTCTGCGCAGATGACCGTGAGCTCTCGGCAACCATGGCTCCACCCAGCTTCGCGAACCCTAGCAGCCGCTCGATTACGTTGGTTGGGGGTGAGATTTTGATTTAATCCCACCCTCTCTAACCAGTTATAGAAAAAACAATTTTTTTTTAGTCATTAAATGCTTCAACTACCAGTAACAATGAAAAGGGCAAATGTGTTCGAAAATTTTGTTTAATGGAAGGAAGGATGATTTTAAAACGTTTTTGAGCGTTGAGAATGATTTTAATAACAAAAAAAGGTTGGAGACGAATTTGATTTTCGCTCCAGACCTTAGGGACGAAAAAAGTAATTAACCCTAATAACCCTCTAGTATTACTCAAAATTAAATTGACATGTGCAAACTGCATTGACTATTATCTAAAATTTAAAATCTTTAGAAAAGCTACTTCATTAAAGATTATAAAGCTTTCACCAACTATATTTTAGATATTTTCATTGCAATAGCAGCACAAATAAAATACAATTCATTCTTCTCGAACAAATTCTGCTGAAGTGAAGTTGGTAAAATAAAAAAATTAAATATATTATCACTCTCAAATTAAAATAATAAAACTCATATAATAAAATTTACAAATTCAATAGTAATTAATTAAATTACTCATTTTATCACTTTACAATCTCCTCACTTAAAAAAATCTTTTTCCCATTCAAACGTATATTAGTAAGTGATCATTACACAAAAATGAGAACATAACAAATCATATTACACAACCAGCACGTAAAGCAACAACGCCATTCCTACTTTATACACAAACTATAAGGGTTGTTCATAAGTTTGGGTTTGGAGTTCGGAGCATTTAGTCTAAAATTTACATTACAAACCTTTCATTTTCTCCCTTTTTAACCCAACTCACAAACCAACCCTAAATTGCTTAAATTCATTGGCGATGACCCTCTGGCAGAGCAACCACCTTGTGGAAGGGAACCGTCCTTTCAGGCAAAGACCCATCTTCTTCATCATCATCAAATTCCAACACATAGCTGCCAAACACGTCAGAAGTTAACAACCATAACACAGTGACAACACAATAGTCAATAGTGCAGTTGAGGAGTGAATACTTCAACAAATCAATAATATTTCAATACTAAATATTGTACTATTTCAATATTAATAGATCATTGCAAACTTGAAGTCAACAAATCATATTTCAAATTTTCAATGCTAATAACTATGTCTAATTAATTTAGCACATTTTCTTTCTTTTCATTTTACATAAAAGGTGAAGATGATGAGTACGTGTAAGATTAAGAATAACTTAGAAAGTATTGTACTCTTTCAATTTTGGTAATTTATAAAAGTGTAAAATAATCAATAATATAAATTATAAGAGTACAGAAGAAAAATTAATAAAATCTTATATCAATTATAATTGGAAATAAAAATAATAAAATAATAAATTTGGTATGAACTTATACTTAAATAATTAGAACAAATACAACTTCGATAACATTATATTATGCAGTAAAATACCAAAGACTAAACATATAGTATTCTTGTCAAGGGAAAAAAAAAAAGAAAAAATATATATATATGGTGTTGAAATTTGAACCAGCCTCATGCTATCAAATGCTGTTTTCTTCTTATTCTTGTCTTTTTCCTATCTTATTTTACACACAAAATGAACTCTCAGATGCATGTCCATTGTTTATAGTTACCGACCCCACCAAAGGGGGATAATAAATATGAATGCTTGCCAAGATATAGTGCCAAATGATTTCCTACCAAAATTTATATTTACTATTTAGAACTAAAGAATTACATATTCCATAAAGTCTATACTTACTCGTCTGTCTTCCTCTGCACAAGTGTGAAATGAAAAAGATTGCCCCAGAACATGCACAATATTGCTGGTTAGTACTCAGTAGCATGTCAGCATCAACAGAATTCTATCTAAAAAGGAATTATAAACACTACAACTCACTGGAAGTTAGACAAAAAAACAAGAAATAATCCCTTTGACATGGAAACAAAGAAACCATTACCTTGCGATGGCCATGTACAACTGTTGCTTTGTAAAGTGCAGTAGTTCCTGGATAGACCGCCAAAACATGTGAGCCTGGCGGAAAATCCGAAGCACCTGAAGGATCATTGCTCTTTGGGAAAGGAATTATATTTCCCATGGGAAGCTTGTATTGTCTGAATGGAGCAGAAAAGAACCCATGTTAAGGTTAAAAGCAACACAAACAGGACACTATCAGAACACTATCAAAACCAATGTATTTCTTTTAAAAATTGGAAAAATCATATGTTGATGGATTTTATTAAAAGGTTTAAACTTCGGAATTTTTCTGTATACTTTTTGAAAACAAAATATGATGAAAAGAAAAGCAAATAAGGACCTAAATCACAAAAGAAATAAGAGAAGGGATCACGGTGGGCATTGGAAAAAGAGAGCAAAAAAAAGTACAAAAGACTGAAAAAAGAAAGAGGCATCGTGCCTCAAGAAAAAAAATGAAAATTGCTGCAGAATTTTTTTTCTATATTTATATTTTAATGCAATCTTTTTCTAATTGGTGCAGAATATTTTTTATTTTCTTATGCAATCTAGTCCTTATTGATGCAAATATATACTATATTAGTTATTAGATATGTTAAGACAAAAATATGGTATTCACACGATTTAAAAACAAAACAAAACAGTTTCTCTTAGGTTACCTTTGGCCGCTTCCCTCTTCATCATCACCAGGTTCTTCATCTAGAACTTCAACTCTGTAAAATCATGTTGCGAAAGATTCAGCAAACAACAAAATGATGGTGATAAGGGCAATTACAAAAAGATTGAATGTCCCACTGGTACTATTCTCTGCATCAACAATTTGAAACCAGATAGACACAAGAAATAGCAACTAACACCGAGAAATGTAACGTCTTCCAACAACTTAAAGATGGTCAAATAACAACTCATTCAATTAAGTACAGCCAAGCAGACTCAAGTTAACATCAAGCTCATGATTGACCTTTGTACTGTAATCAAAGGCTGAATCTAGGCAAATTAGGGGCTCAGCAAGCATATCAGAGAATAAAATAACAGAATCACCAAGCCCGATATTAACAGGGTTGTACTACATAACACCTTAATATTAGTTACTCCTTGGCAGATACTCAGAAAGTTGGGAGATTTTTTGACAAGATATAGTACATTATCCTCCTGGGGAAACAATATGCCATAATTTATTGTAGGATCAACGAATTTATCTACTATAACAAAAACTCAGAGATAGGAATAAACACAATAAAAATACAAGGAACCTTGTTTATACGTTCATTTGGTAGTAGAACTATGCTAAGCATATAAAATTATAAATCTAATAATCTGTAATAACCTAATTTGTCATTAAACAATATTCTTTCACTGGCTAGAATAAGCTCAATATGCATTTGTTAGAGCTTAATTCATGATATATAGTATCCTAAACTATATAGCATATCATATCAAAGCCATCTGGCAATATATTTTCAAATTTTAATATTATGCAAGCTGAATGTAAATTGATTTTTTATAGCTTGAACATAATACTTGACAACTAAGGTAAAGAATGTACACTTACTCTTTTGATTCCTTATCAAAATGGATCACTTTAACAACAAACCATTCATCCTTATCAGCATTACGTGGTGTGACCCTAGCTGCTACCTAAGAAGTGAGAATCAAGAACAAATTAACCTAGTGAAACACAACATTCAGATGAATCATACTAGAAAAATAAATTTTATCAACAAATAAAACAGAAATTGATGTTCAATGATTTATATCAGTTAAACTCCGTGGAAATTCTTCATACCTGCTCACCCTTAAGATTGCTCATCCTAGAAATATCTGACTCGGTCTTCACTCGTTTCCTTTTCTGCTCATTACCTTCTGTAACATAGTAACGGTAAGCACAAAAATTTTAAAAAAGAAATGACATCTCATTGAAACTTAAGTCATAATAATGCAATTTATGTTTGTAATTAAAGACAAAAATAGGTGCAAAAAAAATATATAACATCAACTGAAGTATTTCATGAACCCTTTTACATCTTAACAAATTTTGATTCTCATGCTTGCAAAGCTCCATACTATAACTGAATGCCATTAGCACAATGTTGGGGAAGCAATACATCATCATGAATTATCCAGGGTTAACAAGAGGATGCAAAAGCATTCTGCTTAATGAGTTAAAAGTTGTCTAAGCAGCAATGCTAAATCATTGATCACTGTAGATGAACCCTACGTAGCTTTCCAAACCATTCTCCGTCCACCATATATTTAGAAAAGGAATAGATTAAAAATTGGATCAGTTAACACACTATCTTCAACTTTTTATTTAAAGTTACAGGTTAACATTCCCTCCCTGCCCCTTTCCTCCCTTCTTGTAGCTTTGACTATATGAGATTCATGAAAATGGCAGCAGAGACGTCAACTATATTGATGAGTATCCAAAGCAGTCGACTTTTACCTTTTCCTGGAAAAGAAAAAGGAAACAAAAGAAAAAAGAAAATCTTATACAATCAGAATCTGCAACTTCTTTGAACAAATCTAGGGAAATTTGACATATAATAAGCCACAAAGATTGGTTGATTGAAAGACATATTATCACTCTTCTCATTTTATTTTTTCATACTTTCCTTTCCATGGAAAAGCTATGGTCTAATGCTTTAGATACTTGCCATGGTTCTATAATATTGGCCAATCATTCATTTACCCTGTGCCTATATATATATATATATATATTGAAGCATCTATTTCTAATTATGGATGAATTATAATGTATAAGACTATAAGCTTAAATCAACGGACAAACATTTTATGTAATAGCCAGAAAAAAATAAATAAATAGATAAGCCGGTGGGACCCACTCCTAGATTTTTATTTTCTTCTTTCTCTAACCCTAGCCACACTCTCTCACTCACCTCCCACCGCCGCACACACTCTCACTCGCCTCACACTCTCTTCCCCACAGCACACACACCTAGACTCCACGGAAAAAGAAAGAAAGAAAAGGAAAAGAGAGAATAGGGGAGACCAAGGCTCGTATTAGAAAACCGTAGTTAACGGCGGTTATGACGTTAACTTAGATGCATCTAACTCAGACCCCAGCTAGCAGGGGTGTTGCTAGCCTAACGTGTAGGCCACACGTTAGATCTGTTATTCTGTTAGGACACACGAGAGGAAAGGGCTACTCATTGAGGTGAAGCCGCCCAAGTGTGGACTTTTGATTTGATTTCTGTATGAGAACTCCCTTATTGATTAACTTATTATTATCAATTATTATTTTCTAATTAAAATTATTTTAATATGATGTTTATATGGTCTCATGTCGATTATAGATGTATTGTCTAGTCACTGAGTTGCAAAACTCACCCCGTTTTTTTTCTAAAAACATTTTTCAGAAACAATTACTTGTCTATGTGAGACTCTCTATTCAAGATATAACAATCTGCAATGAGTACTTATTCGTTGACGAGTTCTTAGATGTATATATGCTCCATATAACACAGGCAGGGTCCAACCATTCTTAATTATTTTAATTTTTGTTAAAAATGTATAACTATTTATTTTAGAACTTGTAAAATATTTGTAACTTTCTTATTCAATTTATATTTGAGTATATAAGGCTTGCTATAGGATTATTTTCCTGAGCGACAGTCATAGCTCATTTTGGGCCGTGACATTTTATATGTCAAAAATACCAAAAAGAAGACAACATAAGCAACATTTTCAATAAAAAAATTGATGTGTCAATAACTTGAGACACACCTATTCTTCTTCGCGGTTGACCTTGTCCTGAAGGCAGTAGTGTATCAAGTTGGTTTATCAGTAAAGAGGAAATTCTGAAACCAAAAACCAAATCAACAATCAACAACAATAAATTAATTTGAAAAAGAAAAAGATGCATTTGAAACAATCAATTATGGCATGGAAATGTTTAAGCTGGAACTGCTCAGTATAGTTGAGTCAATCCAGTTTTAGAAAATACATACTCGTGATTACAATGAATCAGTGAACAGAAAAGAAAATGCCATTTACATAAAATGCTTCAGAGCCATATACAATAAACATACTGTGCTTCACTATCTGAAAGATCTTTTGCTTGAGTATACAAAATTTTAAGCCTGGCTAATGAATTATCCCCAGGCTTCTCAACTACTTCAGGAGCTGCATCAAAATTAGAAGAAACTATCAACAATTGTACCCGAAAACTAATGATTAATTTTTAATTTAAAATTTATATCATATTTAACTACAATTTCTCAGCAGAAATGATCGCTCCCAATATCTGAATGTCTCTCTATATTAGTATCACAATATCAATATCAAAACACACATTTGCATCCAAGAATCATTGTTGACTGAGCCACCAGTAAAGGGGTTGAAAACTAGTCATTTGCTTTTATCGTCCAATCAAAACAAATGACATCATTCTACTATTGTTCAATGAAACAAGGTAGTGTTAGGTACCAGACAAATGACACAGCAAAATATAAAGATGAAAAATTAGAAATTTGTATAAAATATGGAAACAATTGAATAATTTTATTTGAGAATTACAACTTCTCTCTATCACAAGGAGACTACAATAACACTCTCTCTTGACAAAAGAAGAACACATTTCTCTCTCTATATATAGAAGAAAACTACTCAAAGAAATATTATGTTATTCTATCTGGATGATTTGATTGAAATGAATTAAAGAAAAACTCAATTTATAGGCGAGTCTCTTCAATATGAACCATCCGTTAATTAGAGGTATATAATTCTTCTCTTTTTCAACCATTAAAATTCTAAGGTTATAAACTAAGATTGTTTATTACCTTTCATTTTATTTAGTTATTATTTATTTATATATTTTCTAAAATTAGCTTTACTATTTTTTCACAATCTCCCACTTAAAGCTAATTTTGATAAATTTTTAAAATTCATGTTGCTCATGTATTCTATAGGTCGTATGAGGATCTACACCATTCAAACTTTTCTGTGTTGATTGGTTTTGTCATGGCATCTGCTAGGTTATCTTTCGTGTGAATCTTCTGCATATCAACACTTCCTTCTTCTACTACTTCCCGAATAAAGTGATATTGTACTCCAATGTGTTTTGTTCTTGAATGAAAGGTAGGATTCCTTGCAATGTGCAAGGCACTCTGACTGTCACAATACACAGAAATCTTCTGTTGTTTGTGCCTGAGTTCTTCTATCAACCTTTGGATCCAAATAGCTTCCTTGCATGCTTGTGTAGCTGCCATATATTCAGCTTCTGTAGTAGATAAAGCTACAACAGTTTGTAATTTAGATAGCCAGCTCACAGCTCCTCCTGCAAGCATGAACACATATCCTGTAGTAGATTTTCGTTTATCAAGATCACTTGCAAAATCTGAGTCGACATATCCATTGACAATGAATTCCGATCCTCCAAAATATAATGCAACATTCGAGGTCCCTTTGATGTATCTCAAGATCCTCTTAATAACATTCCAATGCTCTTTACTCGGATCTGCCATAAATCGACTTACCACCGCAACTGCTTGAGCAATATCTGGCCTTGTACAGATCATGGCATACATAAGGCTTCCCACCGCTGATGCATACGGTACTCGAGACATTTCCATCCTCTCTGCTTCACTACTAGGGCACATACTTGAGGATAATTTAAAATTCATAGGAAGTGGGGTTGAAATTGGCTTACATTCTTGCATGTTGAAGCGTTGCAAGATCTTCTTCAAATAATTTTTTTGCGATAGCCAAATCTTCCTATCCTTTTTGTCTCGGTGAATTGCATCCCTAAAATCTTGTTTGCTGGTCCCAAGTCTTTCATATCAAACTCCCTAGCCAACTGTGCCTTCAATTCTTGGATTTGATCTTTGTTGGGACCTACCACCAACATGTCATCCACATACAACAGCAGAATGATGAAATCATTATCACCAGACCTCTTGTAATAAGTACAATGATCTGAACTAAGTCTGTTGTATCCAAGGCTAATAATGAAAGAATCAAATCTCTTGTACCAACACCTTGGCGCCTGCTTTAGACCGTACAGAGATTTAGTTAACCTGCAAACCAAGCTTTCTTTTCCTTGTTCTTCAAAACCTTCTGGTTGGAGCATATATATCTCTTCTTCAAGTTCTCCATAAAGAAAAGCAGTCTTTACATCTAATTGCTCTAGATGTAAATCAAATGCAGCACACATAGCCAAAACTACTCTAATAGTAGTTAGTCTCACCACTGGAGAAAATATTTCATTGAAGTCAACACCTTCTTTCTAAGCATATCCCTTGACAACCAATCTTGCACGATATCGTTCTACCTGATCATTACTATCTCGTTTGATCTTGTAAACTCATTTGTTACCAATGGCTTTCCGACCTGCTGGAAGTTCAACAAGTTTCCAGGTATGGTTTCTATGTAATGCCTCAATTTCTTCTTGCATTGCTGTGATCCACATAGAAGCGTCTGGATTGCGCATAGCCTCCATAAAAGTTGTTGGTTCTCCATCTTCTGTCAAAAGACAATATGCATCATGGTTTGTCAAAACATAATTTGAGTGCCATGATGGTATTCTTCTTTGTCGAGTGGATCGACGAACTTCTATGTCATTGGCCTCTGCTTCTTGTTCTTCGTGTTGTGGTTCTGCTTCAGAAATATCACCTTCTCTGCATTTTTTATCTATTTGAATAGTGGTTATCTCTTTAACAGTGCTGTCATTTTCTTGTTCCTTTTACAATTCATCTTCTGCAAATATCATATCTCTACTGACAACTACCTTGCGGGCAGTGGGATCCCACAGGCGATACCCCTTAACTCCGTCAGCATAACTCAAGAATATACATTTTCTAGACTTTGGGTCCAGCTTTGTTCTTTCCTGGGAATTGTACATTACGTACACAGGACAACCAAATATATGTAAAGAAGAATAATTAGGTGGCTTACCTTGTCACATCTCCATTGGTGTCTTTAACCCAATTGCAGTTGATGGTGACCGATTTATCACATAACAGGCGGTTTAACAGCTTCTGCCTAAAAAGACTTAGCTAAACCTACAGTTTGTAACATAGCTCGTGCTCTTTCTAGGAAAGTCCTATTCATTCGCTCTGCTACACCATTTTGCTGAGGCGTGTATGCAACTGTGAATTGCCATTGAATACCTGCTTGCTTGCAAAATGTTAGAAAATCACCATCGACATATTCTTCTCCATTATCTGTCCTTAAACACTTGATCTTCTTTCCAGATTCAAGTTCTAACTTTGCTTTGAACTCTTTGAACATCGCAAACACGTCTGACTTCTTCTTGATCGGGTACACCCATAGCCTCCTAGAGTAATCATCAATAAATGATACAAGATATTTTGCTCCTCCTAGGGACATCTTCGGCGATTCCCACTCATCAGAATGAATCAACTCCAATATGTGCTTGCTCCGAGCAGTTGATCTACCAAACGTCAATCTATGTTGTTTGCTTGTAACGCAGTGCTTACAAAACGGTAAGTTTACCGATTTGAGCCCGGGAATGAGATTACGTTCTACAAGAATATTCAAGCCTCGTTCTGACATGTGGCCTAGTTTGCAATGCCATATCATCGTCATTTCTTCTTGGCTTGTTGAAGCAACTGATGCCTCTGCCTCTTGCAAAGTATCTCCCACAAGCATGTATAGATTTGCTGCAATCTTTTCTGTTTTTATTACCGCAAGAGCTCCTTTAACAACTTTCAAGATCCTACCTTCAATATGGGTCTTGCAGCCAAGTTCATTCAATTGCCCAATCGACAAAAAATTTTTCTTCAAGCCTTTCACGTGTCTTACCCCTTGAAGTGAACGAATAGAACCATCAAACATTTTTATTTTGACAGTACACATTCCAACAATTTCTAAGGCATGATCGTTTCTCATAAACACCGATCCTTTCGAGACAGGTTCATATGTACAAAACCAATCACGATGAGGAGTCATGTGCCATGTTGCTCCTGAATCAACAATCCAAACATCAGTGAGCTGTTTGCTACCTTTAGAACCAATTGTTGCTTCGCCATACAGGATTTCTTCATCATCAGAGGTGCTCGCAACACATCTTTGAGAACTTGATCCTTCTGGAATCTTCTCTATGCTCTTCTTATTCCAACAATCTTTCTTGAAGTGTCCTCTCTTTCCACAATTGTAGCATTTGACCTGTTTCTTACTTTGTGACTTTGGTCTACTTTGACTCCCACGCTCCATTGATCTCCCTCTTGTCATCAACAAAGCCTCTACTTGTTTTGAGCTTTCTAATCTATCTTCCTTATTCTTGCGCCTAGATTCTTCTTCAAGAACCGCAGCAGCCATGTCATCAAAAGAAAGATAATCAGTCAAAACATTATTAGTTAAGTTAATGATAAGCTGATCATATAAATCTGGTAGACTTTGAAGTAATAGCTCTGCACGTTCGTTTTCCGCTATGGCATATTCCAACGATGAGAGTTGGGAAAATAGCGTATTTAGATTGTTGATGTGATCCGTTGCCGATGTGGATTCACTCATTCGAAGAGTATAAAGTCTTCTCTTCAAGAATATCTTGTTGTGAAGTGACTTGACTTCATATAATTTGGTGAGAGCATCCCAAATTTTCTTTGCTGTCTTTTTCTCTGCTACACTTGATAAAACTGAATCAGCTAGTGCCAAGTGTAAGTTTGCAACAGCATTGTTGTCCATCTCCTTCCATTTTTTATCTGTAATTCCAGTGGGTCTACTTTCAATTGCTGTCACGCAATTGTCTTTTCTCATAATGGCTTTTATTTTCAATTTCCATATGAAAAAATTACTCCCACTGAATTTTGGAATTTAATACTTTGCTGCCAATTTTTTTAGATGGTAACTCGCAGCGGAAAAAAAAAATTAATCAGCAACCTTAGGCTCTGATACCACTGTTAGGTACCAGACAAATGACACAGCAAAATATAGAGATGAAAAATTAGAAATTTGTATAAAATATGGAAACAATTGAATAACTTTCTTTGAGAATTACAACTTCTCTCTATCACAAGGAGACTACAATAATACTCTCTCTTGACAAAAGGAGAACACACTTCTCTCTATATATATAGAAGTAAACTACTCAAAGAAATATTATGTTATTCTATCTGGATGACTTGATTGAAATGAATTAAAGAAAAACTCAATTTATAGGTGAGTCTCTTCAATATGAACCATCCGTTAAATAGAGGTATATAATTCTTCTATTTTTCAATTATTAAAATTCTAAGGTTATAAACTAAGATTGTTTATTACCTTTTATTTTATTTAGTTATTATTTATTTATATATTTTCTAAAATAAGCTTTATTATTTTTTCACAGATAGTGCCAGACTTCCGGCTCATCACTCTAGTTGCCGAGTCATTATTGAAAGAAAAGGACTATTAGTATCCGGAGCTCAATCTCAACTATGATAATAGTACAATTGGAACTTCAAAACCAAATTGGTGCATACCGCAAATCTCAAGTAACACCACAGGATTTAGCCATTGGTTTTCCCATAGCTGTAGATATTGTCCTTTGAGACCATTGGTCCATTTGTAAAAGCTACTGTATGCTACTAAAGTGTAGTATTGCCACTGCATGTGTCATTAACTTGGTACATACTAAAGTGAGTGAAGCGTAAGGACACAAGACTGAAGAAGCTAAAGTCTTTCTTCTTCTTAACGTTCCAACACCTTAAACTATGGTGAAAGAAAAGAAGTGGATTCATGTTTGCTTTATTCCTTTCTGGGTATTATATATTGGCCTATCAACATGGCAGCTAAAACCAGAAGCCTTGTTTTTTGTTCTCTGCCTCCTATCTAGCGTCTTTGTTTTTCTATAGCACAAGATGGATAACATTGGCAAATTGGCTGCTATGAAACAACAGCTGAGAGGCAAAAGGCCCATGCCGGGGACGGCATTGTCTGATGACAGCATTCTGGTGAAGAAAATAGTGGCTGAGCATAAACCTGATGGTCTAGAATATGATGCCAAGCCACTTCTCCATATTGTTGAGGATATTCTTAAACGTTCCACCTTGAGTACTGAAGGTGTTTCCACGGTATGATACTAATTCTAATAATAGTTTGAAACCTTAGTTGCTTATGAAATTGCGAAGAAAATGTTGCATCTGCGAACATGCAATTCTATTGTTTTTTCTTGTTTATCTATCTTCTAAGTGACTCTGCTTTCTTTCAGGGTGCGCTTGCGCATGTTGACCAGATCGAAGATGTGATCGATCAACCTGGCTACACCAACTTGCTGGAGGAGATTAATCGAATTGATTCTGAGGTGATTCAAGAATAACCTAGACAATCTATACAAAAACAATGATCTTGTATTAAATTTGACACTTGATAACATTGCTTGAAATTTTTAGGATATATCATTATTTTAACAATATGAAAGGTACAATAAAATTTCAGATTTCGTACAAGTCTCTTGCGGGTGTAGATGCACACTCTAGAGCACTTGTAATATTTGATATGCTTCAAACATATGAGTGGGATGTGAAGTTGGTGCTGTCTTTGGCTGCTTTTGCTCTGAAATATGGTAGATTCTGGCTTCTTGCAGACATGCAATTAACAAACCAGCTTGCAAGATCCATGGCCAATCTGAAGAAAGTTCTAAACATCAAGGACATGGAGCATGTAAGCATGCTGCGACCCCGGTTTGAAGCCCTGAATGAACTAGTTAAGGTCATATTGGAGGCGGCAAGGTGTGTCATTAAGTTCAATGGTCTGCCAAGACACTACATTGCTCAAGACACAACAGCATACAACATTGCCTCTAACCATATCCCCATTGCCACCTATTGGAGCGTCAGGGGTATCATCGCCTGCGCAACTCTGCTTGCAAGCCTAGATACACTTGGATTTGAGTATGTTTTCCCTTTCAGTTCTCCATTTCTTTTATTTTGTGTTTGTTTCATCATTTTAAGTAAACATTGTTCCAGGTTCATGCCATCAACTACCGAGTCATGGGAGCTATCTACATTGGCTCACAAGCTTAAGAACATACTTGAACATCTAAGGAAGAATCTGGATAGCTGCTGCAGACAGATTGGTCTAATTAATTTAGTTTCAATTGGATACATTTAGTGAAATTCTTTGGATCATGACTGCTAATTTTAAGTTTAACATTGAATGCAGAGAAAAGAATGGACTCTGAAGCTTATGAAATGTTGCGCGAATTATTCACGACACCCCTGCCTTCAGGTTGTTCCATGTAAATTTCATCCTTAAGATCACCATGAAGGAAAGCAGTTTTCACATCCATCTGCTCTATTTCTAAATCAAGACTTGCAGCCAAACTCAAAACAATCCTAATAGAAGATCTTCTCACAATCGGTGAAAAGATTTCATTATAGTCAACTCCCTTTTTATGCCTGTAGCCCTTGACTACCAATCTAACCTTGTACCTTGGACACTGAGAATTTTCTTCATGCTTCAACCTATAAACACATCTGTTTTGCAAAGCTTTCTTTTCTTTTGGCAACTTCACAAGCTCAAATGTTTGATTATCATACAAGATTTTCATTTCATCCTGCATTGCATCAAACCATTTCTTATTGTCGTCACCTTCCATAGCTTCCGCATAACATTCAGGTTTTCCCCCATCAGTCAAGGTCACATATCCATCAGTAAATGTTACATACTTACATACTCACTAGAAGGATACCTCGTTGAAGGTCGTCGCTCTCTAGTAGACCTCCTAGGATAGAAACCTGGTGGATCTTCAGGTAGCTCAGGTTGATTATCAGCATCATCATCAACTGGACCATCAATTGGATCTCCCATCTCCTGGTCATCAAGAACCAAAGGCTCATTTTGCTGCATATGCTCCTGATCTTGATTCTCTGCTAGTTCTGACAAAGAAGAAGGTTGAATTGGATCTACATCAGTCACGTCACTGCTCTCTTGTGATTGACTCTTCTTTGCCTTATCAATGTCCTCAATGGTCTGGTCTTCAATAAACTCTACATCACGGCTTCTTACAAGCTTCTTTTCAACTAGATCATAAAGCCTGTAACCAAACTCATCTTGACTATATCCAATAAAAATGCACTGCCTTGTCTTCACATCCAACTTGGGCCTCTCATCCTTTGGAACATGAACAAATGCTTTGCATCCAAAGACTCTCAAGTGACCATACAAGACATCTTTGCCGACCAAACATGATTCGGAACATCATTGTCCAAAGCAATTGTAGGACTCAGATTAATCATATGAGCCGCTGTAAGTAGCACTTCACCCCAAAAGAATTTAGGTAGCTTAGCTTCAGTAAGCATACACCTAACTCTTTCAATCAACGTTCTATTCATCCTTTCTGCCAAACCATTCAACTGAGGTGTTTTAGGAGGTGTCTTTTCATGCCTAATGCCTTGCTGCTTGCAATACACATCAAATGGTCCACAATACTCACCACCATTATCAGTGCGAATACATTTAAGCTTTTTACCTGTTTGCCTCTCAACCGAAGCTTGGAATTGTTTGAACTTTTCCAAAGCTTGATTCTTTGTTTTCAAAGCATAAGTCCAAAGGTTTCTTGAATGATCATCAATAAAGTAATAAAGTAAATAGCTCTGCTAAAAGACCGTACCTTCAAAGGACCACAAATATCGGAGTGCACCAATTTCAAGAAGTCTGATTTTCTTGACGGTTGATGCTTCTTGAAGGATAATCTTCTTTGTTTGCCAGCCATGCAATGAGAACATTTCTCCAACTCTGCATTCTTCAAACTTGAAAGAGCATCTTTTCGAGCCAAATAATTAAGTCCTTTTTCACTAATATGACCAAGTCGTCTGTGCCACAAGCTACAAACTTCTTTACTTTCAATCGCATTCACACTACCTTTTGCAATCATGGCATGCATCATATAAAAACTTGAAGTACCTTTTTCCCGAGCCACCACTAAGTTACCTTTAGTAAGCTTCCATTGTCCAAAGCCGAAAGTGTTTACAAAGCCTTCATTATTAAGCCTTTTAACTGAAACCAAATTCAAGCGAACATCTGGAGCGTGTCTAACATCTTTGAGTAGCAGCTTCATTCCCATATTAGTCTCAAGACAAACATCTCCTACACCAATAACCTTGGCCAAGCCATCATTACCCATCTTAAGCACTCCAAAATTACCTGGAGTATAAGAAGTGAAGAACTCCTTCTTCGGTGTAACATGTATTGAGGCGCCACTATCAATTACCCAGCTGAACTCATCATGAGAAATAAGATTGACCTTTTACTCATAATCAGCAATATCAACAGTAAGAAGATCATATGAAATAGAAAATACACGATCATTACCACTATCATCCTTCTTTTCTTGCTTACCTTTGTTTTCCTTTTTCCAAAGATAGCAATATTTTTTAACGTGACCCATTTTGTGACAGTAGTGACACTCAACATTCTTGTATCTTCCCTTGGATTTGCTCCTGCTTTTACCTCTACCCTTTTGAACTCTATTCTGATTTCTTCCCCTGGTTTCAGTGACTAACATTTCAGAGTGTGACGAAGAATTCTGTGTCCTCCTTCTCATCTCTTCATTTAAAATGCCACCTTTAACAAGTTGCATGCTCACTTTACCATTCGGAGCAGAATTAGTAAGAGAGATACGAAATGTCTCTCAAGAATCTGGTAGAGTATTTAGCAACCACAATCCTTGAATCTCATCTTCAAACTTGATTCCCATGCTTGACAACTAATCCAGAACCCCTTGAAATGCATTCAAGTGATCTAATACTTGTGACCCATCCTTGTAACTCAAATTCATCAACATATTCAACAAGTACAATTTATTATTGCCAGACTTGGAAGCATACAAGGATTCAATTTGATTCCACAAAGCCCTAGCACGAGTCTCATTAGCAATGTGATTGTAAACATTATTATCCACCCATTGCCTAATAAAACCACAAACTTGTTGGTGTTCAAACTCCCATTCTTCATCTGTTTTAGATTCTGGTTTTTGTGTAGAAAATACGGGTAAATGTAGATTTTTGACAAACAAAAAATCTTTCATTTTGCCTTTCCATAGATAGTAATTAGTGCCATTCAAACTTATCATCCTAGTAGAATTATTTGCTTCCATCTTTCAAGCAAGTTATAACCAAATACCCAAAACTGAGCTCTGATACCAATTAATAAGAATAAAACACACAATTTTCTACTTGCAAGAATTAGAGGAGCAACAATATCCACTCACAACAAGTATTAACACCAGCACAATAATACCCAATAGCAGCGGAAAAATCATATAAACCAGAAATTAGAAACAAGCTAACACACCAAGATTTTTAACGTGAAAAACCTCCTCAATGAGAGAAGTGAAAATCACGAGTTACCAAGACCAGGATATTGCTTCACTATGATGAAAAATAGGGTACAAGAGAGTCACAAATTACTGCACAAAACGTGCATACAAAAAGCCAAACAACTCAAGCTTCAAAACTTACAAAACAAGAACAAGAAGATGAAAATACCACAAAAACATAGCTACTGTGCGTGGCCAAATATCTCCATCTAGACATTGAATCGAAGATCTGAACAGTGAAATCAAAGAACCAGATGTGTAGAATACACTGTTCAAATTTAAGCTCGATCCAACGGTTAATGAATCTGCAGCGACCAATTTACAGAGACAGCTTTGTGTATGTGCGAAAATAACTTTCTCTCTTCTTTTCTCTCTAGTGTTTGGTGTTCTCCTTTCAAAATGACCTCTCTCTCTTTCAACCCTAACTCACCTCAGCCACTTCAACTATTCATGAATTTGGATACTAGTATTTGAACTTTTTCTCTACATAGGAAGGGAACCCAAAAATCCAACACGTGAAATGTGTAATATGCATGTGAAAAGCTTTATGGGTCACGCTTGTAGGAGTGTAGCATGTATTTGTAGAGATAATACTATTACCATGTGTTTTAGTGTTAGTTATAGGCATGGATGCTGTAAATTTTAATTTATTTTAGGATTAAGTACTATTTTCGTCTCTAAGTTCTGGGGCGAAAATCAAATTCGTCCCCGACTTTTTTTGTTATTAAAATCATCTCCAACACTCATAAATGCTTTAAAATCATCCTTCCCTCCATTAAACAAAATTTTTGGACACCTTTGCCCCTGAAGCCTTTAACACTTCATTTTCTTCTCACGAAAGGGCTTCAATGTCTGATTTACGTTGCACACTTGAAAACTGATCTTTCACCTTCAATGATGCCCTAATAGAGATTCGTCGTCACCAGAGGAGTAGCGTTATTGTATTTGGATTGCGTTGGCAAGAGTGTGGGAGGAGGTCGTTTCACTGTAGTAATCTCGAATCAAGTATGTATGCACCATTAGTTTCGGTAGTTTCCAAAAACTGGTAGGGTTTGATTTATGGTTTTTTATTTTTTCGTTTTAAGGTATGGGAACCTTTAACCAGAATGTCTACCATGGGGAAGATTTGGATATAACAATGGGACATTGAAGTATATACGGGGAGAGAAGACATTGATCGAAGATGTTGAGAGTGATTGATGGTCTGTATTTGAGGCATATGCTGAGGTGAGACAGTTTGGGTACACAAAGAAAAACATTTCAACTTTGTGGTATAAGGATCCAAGTTTTGAGTGGTTAGAGAAGGATCTGAAGTTATTTGCAGGTGACAGAGATGTACTTGAGATGTGTAGAATAGTGGAGTTGAAGAGTCATGTTGAGCTTTTTGTGGTGCATAAGGTTGAGGATGCTGAAGGTTTTCCTGAAGTAGGGTATATTGATGTTGGCGGACAGGGTGAACAGGGCCAAACAGAGGAAAATACTAGGAATCAGTTTGTGATCTTTGAGGGTGAACAGGATCAACAGGTGGAAAGGGACAATGCGGAGCAGGTTAATGAAGGAGATAAATTGTACCCGGATGTAGAGGCTGAAAATGCACGGGTTGAATCAAACAGTGACGATGATAGCGATGATGAGGAGTTTATTCCGTCTAATCTTGAGGTTGACAGTGCAGATGATGTTCAGTTTACAGATAGTGAAGAGGAGTACGATGATGAGAGTGGGTTTGAGGAACTTAGAGGTGCTACGGATGGTGATCGAGTTGATAAAGGCAAAGGGGTTGTGAACGGTGATTTCAGTGATGAGGAAGGCTTCAATAGTGAGGAAGTGGATTTGGATTATGAAGTTGGTGGTGGTTCAGATAAGGAGGATAGACAAGATGATGATAATGATGAAGCTACTTGGTATCCGATTCACAAAGATGTTAAAGACATGACGAGTTGTAAATGGGAGGTTGGAACTGTATATGCTTCAAGAGAGGAATTCAAAGACACTGTAACAGTGTATGCAGTGCAAACAAGAAGGGGGATGACTGTTACAAGAAGTCTGCCTATGTCAAATGCTATAATTCGGTGATCAACCCTCTAAATGGTCCAGATTTGTGGAAAAAGACGGACTTTGATGATGTGATGCCGCCTCCCTATCGAAAGCCTAGCCACAGACCAGTCAAGAAGAGGAAGAAAGGATCTGATGAAGCTGAGGACAGCAGCCAGTCCCACTTGTCTAGGAGGGGACACATTTAGAGGTGCTCATCACAACCTGCTATGCAATCTGCAACTAGAGGTAGGAAGAGGTCCAACAGGCATATTTCAGTGGCATTACACAAGGTAACCCCTGCTTCTGATTCAACCAGAACAAAACTAAACCAACCCATCCAATCGTGCCCAACACTGCAGCAACCTTGAACTTCCACTCAATGTCCCTCACTTTTGCTTTCAGGGCCGCAACTTTCCTCTTCATCCTTGCAACCTACGGATCTTCACTCTCTGCTTCTGGGTTTGTCCATCGGAAGAACTCACACTCTTCTTTAATCTACAGCATCCCACCAGAGTCAGTACCCAAAAAAAGAAAACATTGCCATCAATCACGAACAAAAATTTAAAAAACGAACCTCATAGTAGACACAGCCTCAAAATCGTCGCCCAGGTTCGTTTTCGAAATTCTTAGCACGGGTCTCTCACCATGTCCACAGAGAAGTTCCCTCTTCTGCGCAGACGACCGACTACGAGACGATCATGAGCTCTCGGCAGCCATGGCTCCACCCAGCTTCGCGAACCCTAGCAGTCGCTCGATTACGTTGGTTTGGGGTGAGATTTTGATTTAATCCCACCCTCTCCAATCAGTTATAGAAAAAAAAAATTATTTTAGTCATTAAATGCTTCAACTACCAATAACAATAAAAAGGGCAAATGTGTCAGAAAATTTTGTTTAATAGAGGAAAGAATGATTTTAAAACATTTTTAACGTTAGGGATGATTTTAATAATAAAAAAAGATCGGGTATAAATTTAATTTTCGCCCGAGACCTTAGGACGAAAAAAGTACTTAATCCTAAATTTTAATAACCCTATAGTATTACTCAAGATTAAATTGACATGTGCAAACTGCTTTGACTATTATCCAAAATTTAAAAATCTTTAGAAAAGCTACTTCATTAAAGATTATAAAGCTTTCACCAACTATATTTTGGATATTTTCATTGCAATAGCAGCACAAATAAAATACAATTCATTCTTCTCGATCAAATTCTGCTGAAGTGAAGTTGGTAAAGTAAAAAAATTAAATATATTACCACTCTGAAATTAAAATAATAAAACTCATATAATAAAATTTACAAATTCAATAGTAATTAATTAAATTACTCATTTTATCACTTTACAATCTCCTCGCTTAAGAAAATCTTTTTCCCATCCAAACCTTTTTCCCATCCAAACGTATATTAGTCAGTGATCATTACACAAAAATGAGAATATAACAAATCATATTACACAACCAGCACGTAAAGCAACAACGCCATTCCTACTTTATACACAAACTATAAGGGTTGTTCATAAGTTTGGCTTTGGAGTTCGGAGCATTTAGTCTAAAATTTACATTACAAACCTTTCATTTTCTCCCTTTTTAACCCAACTCACAAACCAACCCTAAATTGCTTAAATTCATTGGCGATGACCCTCTGGCAGAGCAACCACCTTGTGGAAGGGAACCGTCCTTTGAGGCAAAGACCCATCTTCTTCATCATCATCAAATTCCAACACATAGCTGCCAAACACGTCAGAAGTTAACAACCATAACACAGTGACAACACAATAGTCAACAGTGCAGTTGAGGAGTGAATACTTCAACAAATCAATAATATTTCAATACTAAATATTGTACTATTTCAATATTAATAGATCATTGCAAACTTGAAGTCAACAAATCATATTTCAAATTTTCAATGCTAATAACTGTCTAATTAATTTAGCACATTTTCTTTCTTTTCATTTTACATAAAAGGTGAAGATGATGAGTACATGTAAGATTAAGAATAACTTAGAAAGTATTGTACTCTTTCAATTTTGGTAATTTATAAAAGTGTAAAATAATCAATAATATAAATTATAAGAGTACAGAAGAAAAATTAATAAAATCTTATATCAATTATAATTGGAAATAAAAATAATAAAATAATAAATTTGGTATGAACTTATACTTAAATAATTAGAACAAATACAACTTCGATAACATTATATTATGCAGTAAAATACCAAAGACTAAACATATAGTATTCTTGTCAAGGAAAAAAAAAGAAAAAAAAAAAACATATATATATATATATGGTGTTGAAATTTGAACCAGCCTCATGCTATCAAATGCTGTTTTCTTCTTATTCTTGTCTTTTTCCTATCTTATTTTACACACAAAATGAACTCTCAGATGCATGTCCATTGTTTATAGTTACCGACCCCACCAAAGGGGATAATAAATATGAATGCTTGCCAAGATATAGTGCCAAATGATTTCCTACCAAAATTTATATTTACTATTAGAACTAAAGAATTACATATTCCATAAAGTCTATACTTACTCGTCTGTCTTCCTCTGCACAAGTGTGAAATGAAAAAGATTGCCCCAGAACATGCACAATATTGCTGGTTAGTACTCAGTAGCATGTCAGCATCAACAGAATTCTATCTATCTAGGAAGGAATTATAGACACTACAACTCACTGTAAGTTAGATGAAAAAACAAGAAATAATCCCTTTGACATGGAAACAAAGAAACCATTACCTTGCGATGGCCATGTACAACTGTTGCTTTGTAAAGTGCAGTAGTTCCAGGATAGACCGCCAAAACATGTGAGCCTGGCGGAAAATCCGGAGCACCTGAAGGATCATTGCTCTTTGGGAAAGGAATTATATTCCCCATGGGAAGCTTGTATTGTCTGAATGGAGCAGAAAAGAACCCATGTTAAGGTTAAAAGCAACACAAACAGGACACTATCAGAACACTATCAAAACCAATGTATTTCTTCTAAAAATTGGAAAAATCATATGTTGATGGATTTTATTAAAAGGTTTAAACTTCGGAATTTTTCTGTATACTTTTTGAAAACAAAATAAGATGAAAAGAAAAGCAAATAAGGACCTAAATCACAAAAGAAATAAGAGAAGGGATCACGGTGGGCATTGGAAAAAGAGAGCAAAAAAAGTACAAAAAAGTACAGAATTTTTTTTCTATATTTATATTTTAATGCAATCTTTTTCTAATTGGTGCAGAATATTTTTTATTTTCTTATGCAATCTAGTCCTTATTGATGCAAATATATACTATATTAGTTATTAGATATGTTAAGACAAAAATATGGTATTCACACGATTTAAAAACAAAACAAAACAAAACAGTTTCTCTTAGGTTACCTTTGGCCGCTTCCCTCTTCATCATCACCAGGTTCTTCATCTAGAACTTCAACTCTGTAAAATCATGTTGCGAAAGATTCAGCAAACAACAAAATGATGGTGATAAGGGCAATTACAAAAAGATTGAATGTCCCACTGGTACTATTCTCTGCATCAACAATTTGAAACCAGACAGACACAAGAAATAGCAACTAACACCGAGAAATGTAACGTCTTCCAACAACTTAAAGATGGTCAAATAACAACTCATTCAATTAAGTACAGCCAAGCAGACTCAAGTTAACATCAAGCTCATGATTGACCTTTGTACTGTAATCAAAGGCTGAATCTAGGCAAATTAGGGGCTCAGCAAGCATATCAGAGAATAAAATAACAGAATCACCAAGCCCGATATTAACAGGGTTGTACTACATAACACCTTAATATTAGTTACTCCTTGGCAGATACTCAGAAAGTTGGGAGATTTTTTGACAAGATATAGTACATTATCCTCCTGGGGAAACAATATGCCATAATTTATTGTAGGATCAACGAATTTATCTACTATAACAAAAACTCAGAGATAGGAATAAACACAATAAAAATACAAGGAACCTTGTTTATACGTTCATTTGGTAGTAGAACTATGCTAAGCATATAAAATTATAAATCTAATAATCTGTAATAACTCAATTTGTCATTAAACAATATTCTTTCACTGGCTAGAATAAGCTCAATATGCATTTGTTAGAGCTTAATTCATGATATATAGTATCCTAAACTATATAGCATATCATATCAAAGCCATCTGGCAATATATTTTCAAATTTTAATATTATGCAAGCTGAATGTAAATTGATTTTTTATAGCTTGAACATAATACTTGACAACTTAGGTAAAGAATGTACACTTACTCTTTTGATTCCTTATCAAAATGGATCACTTTAACAACAAACCATTCATCCTTATCAGCATTACGTGGTGTGACCCTAGCTGCTACCTAAGAAGTGAGAAGCAAGAACAAATTAACCTAGTGAAGCACAACATTCAGATGAATCATACTAGAAAAATAAATTTTATCAACAAATAAAACAGAAATTGATGTTCAATGATTTATATCAGTTAAACTCCGTGGAAATTCTTCATACCTGCTCACCCTTAAGATTGCTCATCCTAGAAATATCTGACTCGGTCTTCACTCGTTTCCTTTTCTGCTCATTACCTTCTGTAACATAGTAACGGTAAGCACAAAAATTTTAAAAAAGAAATGACATCTCATTGAAACTTAAGTCATAATAATGCAATTTATGTTTGTAATTAAAGACAAAAATAGGTGCAAAAAAAATATATAACATCAACTGAAGTATTTCATGAACCCTTTTACATCTTAACAAATTTTGATTCTCATGCTTGCAAAGCTCCATACTATAACTGAATGCCATTAGCACAATGTTGGGGAAGCAATACATCATCATGAATTATCCAGGGTTAACAAGAGGATGCAAAAGCATTCTGCTTAATGAGTTAAAAGTTGTCTAAGCAGCAATGCTAAATCATTGATCACTGTAGATGAACCCTACGTAGCTTTCCAAACCATTCTCCGTCCACCATATATTTAGAAAAGGAATAGATTAAAAATTGGATCAGTTAACACACTATCTTCAACTTTTTATTTAAAGTTACAGGTTAACATTCCCTCCCTGCCCCTTTCCTCCCTTCTTGTAGCTTTGACTATATGAGATTCATGAAAATGGCAGCAGAGACGTCAACTATATTGATGAGTATCCAAAGCAGTCGACTTTTACCTTTCCCTGGAAAAGAAAAAGGAAACAAAAGAAAAAAGAAAATCCTATACAATCAGAATCTGCAACTTCTTTGAACAAATCTAGGGAAATTTGACATATAATAAGCCACAAAGATTGGTTGATTGAAAGACATATTATCACTCTTCTCATTTTATTTTTTCATACTTTCCTTTCCATGGAAAAGCTATGGTCTAATGCTTTAGATACTTGCCATGGTTCTATAATATTGGCCAATCATTCATTTACCCTGTGCCTATATATATATATATTGAAGCATCTATTTCTAATTATGGATGAATTATAATGTATAAGACTATAAGCTTAAATCAACGGACAAACATTTTATATGTCAAAAATACCAAAAAGAAGACAACATAAGCAACATTTTCAATAAAAAAATTGATGTGTCAATAACTTGAGACACACCTATTCTTCTTCGCGGTTGACCTTGTCCTGAAGGCAGTAGTGTATCAAGTTGGTTTATCAGTAAAGAGGAAATTCTGAAACCAAAAACCAAATCAACAATCAACAACAATAAATTAATTTGAAAAAGAAAAAGATGCATTTGAAACAATCAATTATGGCATGGAAATGTTTAAGCTGGAACTGCTCAGTATAGTTGAGTCAATCCAGTTTTAGAAAATACATACTCGTGATTACAATGAATCAGTGAACAGAAAAGAAAATGCCATTTACATAAAATGCTTCAGAGCCATATACAATAAACATACTGTGCTTCACTATCTGAAAGATCTTTTGCTTGAGTATACAAAATTTTAAGCCTGGCTAATGAATTATCCCCAGGCTTCTCAACTACTTCAGGAGCTGCATCAAAATTAGAAGAAACTATCAACAATTGTACCCGAAAACTAATGATTAATTTTTAATTTAAAATTTATACCATATTTAACTACAATTTCTCAGCAGAAATGATCACTCCCAATATCTGAATGTCTCTCTATATTAGTATCACAGTATCAATATCAAAACACACATTTGCATCCAAGAATCATTGTTGACTGAGCCACCAGTAAAGGGGTTCAAAAATTAAAACATTCAAAAATCGTCCAATCAAAACAAATGACATCATTCTACTATTGTTGACATTTAAGCTTATGCCTTAAAGTGGAAATTTTATTTAGAAATAAAATTTGCAATTACTAGAATTGCAAAAAGAAGCAATGACTGATTTCGACATTTATTGAATCGCAGAATGGATCAAGACACATCACCTAAAGAAACAGAAAGAAAATGACTGACTGACCTGTTTGAAGCTTCTTGTGGAGCCTGTTGATCTCAAGCAGAATATCCTCCTGCTCTTTCCTTAACCGATCAAGCTCCTTTGAGTTATCCAAGATTCCAGTAATGTCTGAAGACGACATCATTCTGATTGGAAAGAAAAACAAAATAAAACAAAACAAAAAATACAAAGAAATAATATAGCAGAATCAACTAAGGAAATTAGTAGCCTCATGGATGAGTTAGATGTGCCATGGATAGGGAAGAAAGAGGAAGAGGGGAAGGAGTTGAGGCTCAAGAGACCTTTGTTTTTTATTTGATTATTTTTTAAATTTTTTATATTATAAGTAGTTCTGATGTGGCAATAGAAAAGTGGAAATCTTCCTTCTCCTTAGAAGAACAACCATAGGTGCGGAAATTTGGCTGATGTGGTATGTTTTCAACAACTTTGGGCATGCTTGGTTTAGAAACACCTACATGAGTTTCCCTCCTACAGCCACCAATCTCTCCAAAAAACCTTGCCATGTTTTTACAGTTTACTATTGTCATGGCATGTGTCATTGACCACTGGCTACTGTGGTTGAAAATCAAAGCCAATATATCTACAGCCATAGTTGAAATGTTCTCACCACTCACCTACATCCATTCAACAAGACCATGTCCCATAACAATAGCAAATAAAGGATAAGTATTGGGCTATATAAAGGGAGTTGAGCAACACTCATAATTTTCTCTTCCAAATATACTAATTATTTCAATTCCTTTCATTATAGCCTGCTTGAAGGGAAGGAGAGTGCAATAAAGGTATAACATTCTTTCTCAGCCACTAACATTACCGATAACAAGGGTATAACATTTTTTCAAGTATGCAAATTCCTATAAAAGGAAGTCCTTCAAGCTCAAAAAGAGAAATTATTGTTTCAAGAGTTCATATTGTGTAATCTTTATTGGAAGTGTGTGAGAAATTCAAATAGTTTTCTGTTGTATCATTGCTAGAAAGTCAAGTAAGAAATTTGGTATTAGAATCAGATGCAACAATTGCAAATCAAGGTTCGGAAGCAAAAATGAGAAATGACAGTTGAATTCAGGATCACATGACCGAATCAGTAACACCACATCACTCAGCAATAGAAACAGAAAATCACAAAACAATAGCAAATCAAGTACCAAACTGATCCGTCCATATTGCTCTTACTAATTATGTTTATGTAGATTGAAATTTCTTCAAATGACGAGAGTTCCGATTATTTTTACAGCAGAACGAAAGCAAGCAATTTCAGGGGAAATGGCCTATCAAGATGCAGCAAATCCTATTATACAGCGCACATGACAAGCACAACAGAACCAAATTAAGGCCTTCCTCCTTCCATTTGTCTTTAATTAACCGAAAATGACAAGCAAAATAGAAGCAAATTAAGCCTCCGGAATGTTAATTCACACGCAAGCAAATTAAGGCTCTATTTGGGCAGAACTAAGCACAAAGAGTAAAGAGCTCCTGCTAAATTTAATCAGGTTTAATGACACACTGAATTTTCATCTCATAAAGAGCAAAACCAAAACTAATCTAATAAAATAGCCTGATGAACAAAGAAATTTAAAAATTGAACTAATCCATATATGTTAGCACATAACTCATCAATATTCAATAATTCATGATCAAGTAATCAGAAAAACAATATCTCGAGAGAGGCACAGAAGACTAGAAAAGGACTAGCAGAGAGCAGATCGGAGGAGAGATCTGACCGGCGGCGAGCGAGTACGAGGAAGCGACGGAGATTGCGCAAGCAGAAAGAACAGCAGAGACAGCGATCTGAACGGCTGTGAGAGAAGATTTGCAGCGAAAACAGAGCAGCGGCGTAGGCACAGAAATCTACAAGCGAGCAGACAGATTGAGAGAATTGACCGGCGGCGACAGAGAGCACAGCAGCAACGGCAAGAGCAGAGCTGCCGCGATATCTAATCGGCGGCCAGAGCAGATTTGCAGCAAAAACAGAGCAGCGGCGGAGAGAGGCACAGAAGAATAGAAGAGAGCAGATCGGCGACGAGCTCAGAGGTTGCAGCAGGTGGAGAGAGATTACTGAGCAACAGCGACGTTGAAGAGAGAAGAGTGACGGTGAAGAAAGAAGGGCAACAAAAGGAGGTGCAAAAGGGGCTTAGGGTTCGAACGAATCATCGTCGTCTTACAAGAAAAATGGAGTAGAAGATCGAATATGAGGATGGAGATGATGACGGATCGAATCAGGTGAAGTGTGGAGAGCTGTGACAATTAAAATTTCCAACCAAACCAGAAACGATTCAACGAAGATCGTCGAACAGAGGCATTGCAACTTGAAATACACACGTATCAATTTAGAAAATCAGTCTTCAGATGCAGAAAAACACGTTAAAAACCGTTAAACACTTTTTTTTTTTTTACCAAACATACAAAACTCGAACCCGCAATTTCTTAATTGAGTATCAAAAGACTATATATCATTTGAGCTATTATTCATTGACAACCAATTAAAATAAATAAAATAATTTAAAAAATAAACAATATTAATTAAAAAATATTTTTTTTTAATATTACTCATCGTTTTGTTTTATTTTATTTTTGTAAAATTTGCTTGCAATTTAGGCATTTTTTTGCATTTTTATCTTTTGTGTTTAACACTTTAACTACTTACAAGAAAACTTAACCAATAATAGCCGGTTACCTATCTAACTTGACTGCTCGAGTCCATCCCGTATTCCCGTTTGCACATCTTTATTGATACTTTAATTAAACTATTCAAAAATATATATATAATTATTAATTAAAATTCAACATGAATTAATCTTCACATATAAACGTTTTTTTCATACAAATTTTTTCAACTCTATTTATATTCATGCGCTCCATATCGTTATTGCACGTTCTTCTTCTTCTTTATTTTTATTCTTCATTATCGTTGTCATCAATACTACCTCTTCCTCTTCCTCCTCTTCCTCTTTTTTTTTTATTGGAATTTCTTCTTCTCCTTTCTTTTTCTCTTTCTCCTCCATCATCAATTATCTCGTTGTTAAAGATAATGAATAATTCATGTTCAGATTATCAATTGAATCAGAACAAAATTGATTTTTGTTTTGAATCCAATCAAATGGCTGAGATATGATTCAATTCAGAAGAAAAAATGTAACATTAGAAAAAATATTTTTCTGTATTTACAGCAAATTTGGGTATAACACGAAAATATTTGGGTATATTTTTATTCTGATAAGTTATGCATAATTCAAAATTCTTCCTTTTCCTCCTGCTTTTTTTTTATTCATATTTTTCTTTTTGTTTTACCTTCTCAAGTTTATTCTTGTTTTACTCTCTTAACAAAAATACAAACAAAAAATCAAACAAAGAAGAAGAAGAAATCAAACAAAGAAGAAGAAGAAATACGTAATGCTGCAAAATCACTTGGAATAGGATGGACTTACATTCATTTAACTAAAAAGAAAGAAAGAAATAAAAAAAATAAGAAGAAAAAATGCAGCATTAGAGGAAATATTTTTCTATATTTGCAGCAAATTTGGGTGTAATACGAAGATATTTGGGTGTAACACAAAAATATTTGGGTGTATTTTAAGAATTTTGGGTGTATTTTTATTCTGATAAGTTTTGCATGATTTAAAACTCTTCCTCTTCCTCCTCCTCATCTTCTGTTGCTTCTTCTTCTTTTTTTTCATCATCACCATCTTTTTCTTTTTTTTCTTATTCGTCTTTTTCTTTTTGTTTACCTTCTTAAGTTTCTTCTTGTTTTACTCTCTTAAATAAAATAAAAAACAAAAAAATCAAACAAAGAGGAAGAAGAAACACATAATGATATAATATTACTTGGAAGAGGATGAACTTACAGTCATTTAACTAAAAGAAAGAAAGAAATAAGGAAAAAAAAGTGCAGTATTAGAAGAAATATTTTTTTGTATTTGCAGCAAATTTGGGTGTAACACGAAGATATTTGAGTGTAATACGAAGATATTTGGATGTATTTTTATTCTTCTGCATAATTTAAAACTCTTCTTCTTTCTCCTTCTCATCTTCTGCTGCTTCTTATTCTTCATCTTCTTATTTCATATTCTCATCATTCTTCTTGGGAGGAAAAAATCAAACAAAAAACCAATACATAATGTTGCAAAATCAATAGAAAGAGAATAAGGAGAAAAATGCAGCAATAACAACAATAGTAATTTCCTTAGAATGCTTATTAACAAAACTAGAGAACGAGAGAGCGAGAGGGGAGAGGGCCAGAATGGGTGGGAAACACCGGGAGGGGTAGAATTAGCAATTTAGTAGAGATATGAGGGTTTAGAATCGAGAAGAGTACTGTCATTTGAAAAATGAATCGTTCTCTATTTTTGTAGATTATCTTCCTGTAGATATATCAAAAAGGAAGTTGTACCACTTGTTCAACTGGACTGGACGTATAAATGATATCTATCTCTCACGAAAATAAAAAATGGTAATACTCACGTGTTTGCGTTCATCCGGTATACAACAAAGGGTGGAGCGTTGAAGGCTATTGCGGAGATGAATAGAACGAGGTTACGAAGGAAGGTTATTTCAGTCGGAGAAGTTAGGTATCGACGCACGAATGAAGGGGAGAATAGAAAGATAATTCATGAGGCGGGTGTCGTCCAAAATAGTGTCAAGATTCAAACTCAACATGAGGAAAGTACAAGAGTCCCGAGGAAGAATGTGGAAGAGACGAGGAAGGAAGGAAAAAAAGAGAATCCACATGGCAATGGGTGAACGAAGAAGATGAAAATTCTGGTGGCAAAAGAGAATTTGGACTGGTTACAGAGGAGTCTAATAGGCGGGACGACAAAGGCTATAGACTTTTCTTCTTTGAAGTATATGACTGGGAAGAATTTTTCTCAAGTTGTGCAAGTACAAGAACTAGGAGCGTACAAGGCACTCATGACTTTTGATAGTGTCTTGAGTGCAGAAAAAGCTTACACGTTCAAAATGAACAACCTACTACAAATTTTTACAGCGTATGGAGATGGGATGAGGAGAAGCGCAGTGAAACTCGAAGGGTATGGTTAGAGTGCTTTGGTGTTCCTCTGCGTACATGGTCAACGGAGACGTTCAGAATAATAGGAAGCCAATAGGGAGAAGTTATTAGATGTGACAAAGCCATGGAATCATGCCTCTCATTCAGTGTGGAACGGGTGCAAATAGATACTTGTATCATGGACATCATCAACGAGTGGATTCACGTCACAATTGGTACTAGCGGATTCGATGTCCTGGTTAAAGAGGTTGGTCATGAGAGTTATGGAGTGGAGTGCAAGAATGAAGAGGTAGGTAATCCTTATCTCCCAAAAGCTTGCGAGATGGTTGCTAGCAGTTCAAGCGCTATGGTACAAGTGGAAAGTAGAGATCCGGTGGCTGAGTTGGTGATGGCGGTGCCAAGGGAGGAAGAAACAGATAAGGGTAGAGTAGTAATTTTAGAGGATATTTTGAATGAATGGAGTAATTGTAATTTAATTCAAATTCGTACAGCAAGGGAAACAGATGATCCTGTTTTAGAGGGTAGTGAGGATTTTATGGGATATAATGATTTGATGATTAATGATGCTGAATCAGAAAAAATAATTAGCTATGATTATAATAATGATGGGTTAAAGAATAAGGATTAACAGAAACCCAAAGCAGGCTTCTTAGTAGACCCAAAAAAGTTTATTGTAACAGGTGTGCCAAAGGAGAGAGCTTGGACTTTTTTTTCTTAGTTGAAAGCCCAGATCATGCTAACATTCATGCTGATGCAGCTATAGGAGGTGGGCTGGTGAATCCGAGTCGGGCGAGGGTTGACTAGGTCGAAGTTGCTCCAAGTCCTGGTTATGCGCGGCGGTTCATTATCAAGTTGAAGGGGAGATCTCAGGGTGTGATGCCACAACAGATCAACGAAGCTTGGGAAAGCTCGTAGCTAGCAAGGAGCGACGGACTAGTGGAGGAGACGGTGCCGTCGGGCCTGTAGCGGTGTATGCTGCCTGTAATCTTCAACCGGAGGTACGCCCCCTATTGGAGATTGTGTCTTCGTCAGGGTATCACTCAACGCCGGCGATGGCGGGGTTACGTTCTTTCATGGACGGTGATGTTGACATGGAAGCGGCGGTACATTGTCTAGTGCCTCGAAAAAATGGTGCTAGTCCGAAAGTTAGTCCTGTTATAGGTGGAGATGACGCACCTGTAGACGGTTTAACTTTGAACGGTGCAGGGGTTGATAAAGGCAGTATCGGGGCTGGGAGTGTCAGGGACATTAGTGTTGAAAATCCAGGGAACAATGATGGTAAGGATTTAGAACGAGAGGAGCAGATGCTGAAAAATAGGAAGACGTGGGAGCTGGCTGTTGAATCAGAAGCCGTGCAGTACAACGATGAAGATGATATCATGGCAATTCTTCGAGAACAGAATGAGGCTTTAGCACAGAAGAGGAGATTAGCAAAGCAGAAAGAAAAGGCACGAAGATGCAGACCAAAAAATCTCAAAAAGGTGTGTAAAAGAGTTTTAAAATGAGTTTTAGTTCTTGAATTGTTAAGGGGTTAGGGGGTGTTGGAAAATTGAGTATGGTGAAAGAACTAAAAAAGAAGCAAAAGTGAATATGTTAGGGTTGGTTGAAACTAAGATGCAAGTTGTGACTAAGTTTGATGTAGTGCGTATTTGGGGGAGCGATGCTGTAGGGTGGGAGTTTGTAAAGTCGGCAGGCACATTCGGGGGTCTGTTATCAATGTGGGATGACATGCAATTTAAAATAAATAATAGTTACAAAGAGGAAAGATGATTATGTGTTAAAGGAGTACTGTTAAAAAATGAGTTCAATTATACGTTCTATTTAGTATATGGTGCTCATACTAAATCGGAGAAACTGGCTGTATGAGAGGAACTGAGTTTTGTAGTTGGGTTAGGTCGAGGTCTGATATGTTATATGATATATGAGAGACTTTAATGAGGTTATACAGATTGAAAAGAAGAAAAGTCAGGACAGGTTACAGCATCGGCAGAAGAGTTCAAGGATTGAGTTCAAGATATGCAGTTAGTGGACCTACTGTTGAATGATCGAAAATTTACTTGGTTCAGAGGCCGCTCCTACAGTCGTATTGATAGAGTTCTATTGAACGTAAAATGGTTTGAGAAATTTCCGGAAATTCGATTAAAAGGTGGACCGAGAGTTATTTGGAATGTATGACTAGAGAGGAATAGGCGGATCTTTAATAACAAGGAAACCGGAGTGGAAGAGGTGTCTCTCAGATCTTTGACCAGCTACAGAGAATGGTGTAGTTTGGATCCTTTTGGTTGTTGATGGCATTGCCGGAGATAACACTAGGGATTATTTTCAGGTTTTGATTGGTTGTTTTTTATGTTTGAGACTTTGTTTGTGACTTTGTCGCTCCACTTTATTGTGTTGAGTTCACTTGTTCAAAAAAAAATAACAACAATAGTAAAAACGACAATGAAGATGAAACACATGAAGAAAAAAAGAGGAGAAACACAAAGAAGAAGGAGAAGAAGATGGCATTGCCGGAGATAACACTAGGGATTATTTTCAGGTTTTGATTGGTTGTTTTTTATGTTTGAGACTTTGTTTGTGACTTTGTCGCTCCACTTTATTGTGTTGAGTTCACTTGTTCAAAAAAAAATAACAACAATAGTAAAAACGACAATGAAGATGAAACACATGAAGAAAAAAAGAGGAGAAACGCAAAGAAGAAGGAGAAGAAGAAGAAGAAGAAGAAGAAGAAGAAGAAGAAGAAGAAGAAGAAGAAGAAGAAGAAGAAGAAGAAGAAGAAGAAGAAGAAGAAGAAGAAGAAGAAGAAGAAGAAGAAGAAGAAGAAGAAGAAGAAGAAGAAGAAGAAGAAGAAGAAGAAGAAGAAGAAGAAGAAGAAGCGCGCTATGAAAACTATTAAGTAGCGCACGTGTTGACACGCTCGTATGGATGAACGTTCTTTTTATTAGGTTTGGCCCAACTTGTATGACTTGTAAACTAAAATGACTTGTATGTGTAGTAGCACTTCTCTTTTAACATACAGTTAGATAAATATAATAGGAATATTCATTCTTTTCATCTTAATTTTCTCTAATCTTTCTGTATTAATATTTCCGTATGATTTCAAGAAATCTTAAAAGAACTAGCGAAATGTTACACGAATATTTTTAAGTGCGTCATCTTTTTACCTTAAAGAGAATCTCTACTTATCTCGAAGAACATAATTTAATAATTCTAATATAGATTTTAAACTTAATCACACACACTAAGAGTCCTTATTTATGAATAGATATTATCGTATAATAGATCTCAAATTCTGTAGCCTATCTCATACACAAAATTTTGTACTTTGTACTTTGATTTACAGTGAAGTTAAGTTGAAAAAACTAAAAAATTTATTATAAAGACGGTGCGCTTTAAGGTGGAGGAAAAAAGAATTTCGATGAATTATTTAAATTAGAAACATTGAACAAAAAATGGAGCTGTTGCATCTTCTGATGGTGGCGATGCGCAACAATCATCATCTTCTTCTACTTCTTCGACATGAAATAACCCATTTTCGCTCGTTCTTCTTGATC
>NC_029790.2:123013498-123025570 GCF_000816755.2 Arachis ipaensis
AGTTTAACCTTTCTTTGGAAATTTTTAGTCATTTTAAAAGCTTGCTTCAAATGGATAAAAATAGTAAAAAATATATATTTTTTAATTGAACGTTGCTTGGAAGTTTATGATAAAATCTATGAAATATGGGCATTTTTTTATTTGTCGGTGTTTGTGACATTTTTGGACACGACATTCATCGATATTTGTTTGACATGTATGTGTGTTTTCTGTATTCAACCGTATCTTAATAAAAAATAAAAAATAAAATTTTCAAACACGTTTGGACACACCTAAATACCATCACGTATTAACGTGTTAAACCTTATTCTTAACATGTATTCTTAAAATGAGTTAGAAATAATATCTATTATTAATTTTCAAATCCAACCATTAATACTATTTAATATTTTATGTAAACATAAAATATGTCTTTTATCTTTTGTAGTTATATATGTCCAATCAAACAGATCTATTTTTTTTTCATTTCTTACATATATTTCCTCAGTTTTGAGTATTTTGCATAGCAAATGACTCTTTTCAAAAAACTTTTTTCAAGTGAAGTTGTAAAATATAATTTCTCATCGTACATTCATTAAGTGAAATTAAAAAATATATATATATAAAAAGTGTTGAATAATAAAAATTACACTTGACATACTTAACTAAAAGAAAAAATTAAGAGAATCTATTCTCATTCTATATATTTTCATCTTTTTTTATTTGTTTCACTCCTAATTCTTCTTCAACGTCTTCTTTTATTTTTTTTTTGTCCTTTTTCCTTCTTCTTTTGCTTTTAATTGTTTTTCTCCTCTTTTTTCTATGTCTCTAATTCATTATGTCTTTTTCTTCTCTCCTTTCTTTTTATATGTGTGTTGTGGCCTGCGTGCACATACATGCATGTGTCTATGTGTATTTTGATAAATATTAGAGTTTAAGTATCATGCAACAACAAAAATAACAAAAAAAAAAAACAAAACAAAAAAGCCAAATTCAAGTTATGAAGTGCTTAGCATATAGGACTCAAACAATTCTTTTTAAGAATCATAAGTTAAGTGCATGTTTGGGCGCCATTATTTTGTTAAAAAAAATATTTTTTTTCAATGAAATTTTTTTTTTTATTTTTTAATGTGTTTGACAAATTTTTAATAGTAAAAGTAAAAGTACTAGTAAAATAAAAAAAAGATCTTTTTTGAGAAGCTGTAATTTACATCTTTTTTTAAAAGATCTTTTTTCCTTAAAAAAAAAAGATGTTTTTCATGTAATAAATAAACAAAAAAAGTACTTTTATATTATTATACCCAAACATAATTGATAGATAAAAAGACCTTTTTACATGAGATATCCAAACATAAAATTACTTTTACTTCTATATAAGATCTTTTAAAAAAAAATAACTCGAAAAAAGATCTTTTCTTAAAAGCTCACCCAAACAAGCCCTAAATATCTCTTTCATACATGCATTAAAATTTTTTGAAAATATGGGTTTTTATAACATGTAAAATTGATTCATAAACAAAGGTTTTAAAAAGCACTAATCTAAACATTTTAATAAAAAATACGGAGAATGCCAAAAAAAAGGAAAATAATGGATTGTTTTAAAAAAATTGATTGTTGAACTAATTTATTAAAAATAAATACTTTTCAACTATAAGAATTGATTCTTTAACTAAAAAAAACTGATGGTGAAGTGAAGAGAAAGAAAAATAGATGGAGAGAGAATAAAATTGTGCTGACTCTTTTCCAAATAAATCAACTTTAAAAGTTTATTAAATTTAAGAATTTAATAGAAAATGAAATATGTGAGAAAATGTTCAAAAAATTTTGGTAAAGATATTTTAAAACTATTTGTGAGGTTAACAAATTATATAAAACAATTTATGATATTTTAGTAGAACTCTTATCAATTGTAAAAACACTTATAAGTTATAGAAAAATCTTGAGAACCATTTTAAAATAACTTCTAAATAAAGCCTAGATGAAAATTTGAAAGTTAAGAGAGGCAAGATCTAGAAGATTTATACATACAAGTATATTAGATCAACTCAAAAAGCCTATGTCTAGCCCTTAATTGAAAGGAAATTAGTTAGAAATTAATTGTTGTTAGTAAGGACGGATGTCAGTTGTAACGAATAGTAGTTAGTGTTATGATTGGTATAACAGGCAAACGAGATCCAACTATATATATACACTTATGTAATTAACTCTGGCAATAAAATCATTATCTCACTCTCTAAATTCTGATCTCTATTCTTTCTAGTCTCAAGCTCTCAAGTATGGAGTCTGATACCTTTTAGGGCATGAGAGCTTTAGGGTTCTGAAAATGGCGAATCCATAAAATTCAGCAGTGGTTCACGCATTCTCCACCTCGATCAGACTCAAGCTTGATGACAACAACTATCTGCCATGGAAAGACCAGGCGAAATCGACGATTGAAGGTTACGAGCTGATAGATCACATTTTTGGAGTCAATATACCAATCATGTTCAACTCTGAAGAAGATCGAAGAAATAGAAACCCCTCTGTAGAATACAAGATCTGAAAATGGCAGGATGTGTTGCTCAAGTCTTGGCTCCTAGCTTCGATGAGTGCATCGATCACTTCAAGAATGATTGGTTGTACTTTTGTGTGTCAAGTGTGGAAAAGGTCAGAGACATTCCTTGCTTCACAAACTAGAGCTAAAGAAAATCAATTAAGAAACAAGCTGAATTGCATAAAGAAAGAGGAATCTATAGCTGATTACTTGTTAGATATAAAGAAAACTATGGATGCATTGATTTCAATAGGTGTACAATTAGATGAAACTGTAAATGTTACAATGCTATGCATCATATGATGCCAGAGGCATCTCAATTGCCAGAATATACACCTTATAGAGGAAATGAACAAGTGCAAGTTGGAAATGGTAATGCTCTGGTAATCTCTAATATTGATAACTCTTTGTTCAAACCATTTTCTTCTTCGCATACTTTTAAACTACATAAACTGATGCATGTGCCTGATTTGACAAAGAATTTATTAGTGTATATAAATTTGTGACTGACAATAGAGTATGGATAGAATTTCATGATGATGGCTTTTATGTAAAATGCTAGGATTTTAAGGAGACTCTTCTCCGAGGATTAGTTAATCGTGTACTTTACTATTTTGGTTCTAATAAAAATCGAATCTCACCCACTGCACATATCACTATTGTTCAGGATAATGCTACATTCAAGCTTTGGCACTTGAGATAGAGCATCCTTCCATAAATATTTTATCTAAAATCTTGAAATCCTGTAACATTTCTTTCAAACACCCAAATTCTATTTGCAGTTCTTGTTGTTTAGGTAAATCAAAACAGCTTCCATTCCCTGATTCAATAACCAAGTTCACTAGTTCATTAGAGCTTGTATACACTGATATTTGGGACCTAGCCCCTGTACCAACAATAAATGATGCTCGCTACTACTTACATTTCATTGATGCTTACACTAGATTTACCTAGATTTAGTTATTGCATCACAAATCACAAGTGCACACTATTTTTATGCATTTTAAGAAAATTGTTGAGATCCAATTAGGTGTTAAAATTAAAGCAATTCAATCAGACAATGCACAAGAATATGTTGCTTTAACAAAATATTTGAGTTGTAAAGGCATTCAGCACAAGTTTTCTTGCCCGTATATTCATCAGCAAAACGTGTAACAACCCAACTTCCAACATGTCATGACTAATGCTAGCCACCAAGCGCTACTTCACGGCTTTTCTTAAAGACTCTAGACCTTATATTAAATACATACATATGAGCCTGTAGCACTAGTCGAGATCGCGTGTCAGATATATAGATATAGTGAAATAGGTATTAGATAAATAGATAATATATACATGAAGCATAGAAAATACAGAGAACATAGTAATATCATACATATATGCTCGAAGGCTCATTTAGTACATCAGAATTCACATCGTGTTACGTCGTTGCTTATTCATGAAAATATTTACAAACTCCATATTTATACTAATAGGCCTCGACTCACAAGAGTCACTCTAGTCTAGGTCCCGTTCTAACTTGTTTATATAGGTATTTACAAAAGCACCTAGCCCTTTAAAAGTCTATACAAAGTGAGGGAAAAGACTACTACCACTACTGCTACTATTATAACTATTGCTGGTGATTCTTGGCAGCTGAAAAAACATGAAAGTGCTGTGTGGAAGTAAAAGAAGTCGCTCTGACCCTCCGGTAATGCTACTGCTGCTCGCTAGTCCCAAGGCTGGAAAATCAAAGAAGATCTCACCATTTTGCATCTCTTATGTAATTCAGTTATTAAACCTTTTACACACTAGAAAACATGCACACAATGGCAGAAGCATAGCTGGTGATGGTGCAGTTTCGTTTTGGCCGAAAGTATCGCAAAAATGTCGAAATTAATCACTTTGAGCTCGAATCTCTCTAACTCCTTAGGCGTGCTCCATGAGTACTTCGAGAGAAGTTCTCTATACATGGAGGAGAAGAATTCATCATGGCTACTATTTTTAAAAAAGAAAAGAAAAGGAGAAAAAAACAAGAGTTTACCTAGCCGAAATTTCGATATAAACGCAAGGATTAGCGAAAACGGGCAAGAGTTTGTGCTTGTATGATTTGAGTTCTTGAAGAACACATAAAGAAAAATGGAAGAAGAGTTGAAATATAGGCTGGGGCGTAGAGAATAGGTGAAAGAATTTTCTCTATTTCTCTCTCAAGAATTCAGTCAAAAGAGTGTAAAAATGTGTAAAGTATTTTGTGAATTTTGTGGTCAATACTTCTTTAAAAAAAAAATCAAAATCTTGCTGAATTTATGATGGTAAAAGTGGCTGAAATTTTTGTGATCAAGGACTGGGCTTCAATGAATAAGGGGCGTGAAAACGGGGAAGCTTGGTCAGCACTTGTGTGTCGAGCTTATCCACAGTTAACCGTAGTTAGTTACTCGAGGTTAAAAACACAGCAGAGAGGGATGAAAGACTGAGATAGTCTCGGTCCAGAGGCTAAGAAGGAGAGACAAGTTACTTGGGTGGAAAGTAAGAAGATTTTGGACCTCTAGGAGTCGTTTGCGGAATACTAGTTAGAAATTCGGTTTGGAGTAAATTTTACCGTGTGGTAAAATAATTAATGGCTAAGATTTATTCTTAAAGAAATAAATCATAAATGGATGGCTCATATTAATCTTGGGACACAATTACCAAGGTAGAAATTATTTTTGCCACTGGTTTTGAAGTTTTCGGTTACAAGAGTTTTTCTCGGCGCACGTAAAACCGTCACTAAAAAGTGAATTTTCGGCTCAAAAAGTCTCTAGTGAGAAAAATAAACTAATGGTAAACTAATATTTATTATTTACTAGTCAAATTTGACTTAGGGGGGATTAATTACCCTCATAAATTCAATTTTGACCTTATTAGTGTTCTTTTTATATTTAATTTTTTTATTTTTTCTTTAATTTTGTTTTTTTACCATTGGGCCAGCCTCACTATTTCTTATTGGGTTGTAGTTTAGAATTTCGTGAAATAAATTTTAAAATAGCCAAAAAATATGTTTACCGAAAACCGGGTTCTTACATTCTACCCTTCTTAAAGAAAATTTTGCCCTAAAAATTTCAGCTATGCACAAGGAATTATACGAACATCCATGTCTTATGTTATGTTTAAGGTTCTTAATTAGCGTAACATTCACCTCAAGAGAAGTGCCTGGGTCTAGTGGCACTTGTTATTAGTCACGGTAAAATTCTGCCCTGTTGATGGGGTCTAGAGGCCCTATCTGTAATCCTCTTGCGGCAGTCCCTTACTAGATGTCACTCCTTATTGCAGTAGTAACATATATTTGTACCAAACTAGCAAGGCCTACCGCCATGACTTTTCCCACACTTTGGGCATATGAGGCCATCCTGAATTTGCTGAGGTTGTTCTCCCTGTACCCATCCTAGGTCATGATTATTATTACTACTATTGAAACGAATGGGAAGGTCGCCTCCAGCTCGGTTCCAGTGCTGTTGCTACCATTTAGATTTGAAATCTCTATCCCGAGGGGCTAGTCTCCGATCGAAACTTTGTTGTGCAGCCTCTCGATGATTTGCTCCTGCAACTGCCAACTTCTTTGAACATTCCTCTACCAGTTGACTCTTATTGACTAATTCAGCAAAGTTCCTTATCTCCATTTGACCCACTAAGGCTAATAGCTCCTCCCTGAGATCTCTCTCATACTTAATACATTTTCACTCCTCATATTCTGCAAGATTTCCATGGCACAATTTCGAAAATAGGCACACGTCCTCGAATATCTAGGAGTACTCAGCCACCATCATGCTTTCCTGTCTCAAATGAAGCAATTCCAACTCCTTGGCAGTGCTAGTGGACGGAGGGAAATACTTCTTGTAGAACTCAGTGCGGAGTCAGCCCAAGTGATCTCAATGCCTCCTTGTCCCAACAACTGGCTTACTCCCTGCCATCAATGTTGTGCATCCCCTTTCAGCATGTAAGTGGCAAATTCCATTATTCTCCTTCAGGGACATGTTACACCTACAGAGCCTGTTCTATGGTAGGAAACCAATCATCTGTCCCAGTCAGGTTGGTGGTTCCAAAGAAATTGGGAGGATTAACTTTAAGAAAAGATGCCAAAGTCATTGGCCTATCCCCCTCGGGTACGCTATTTTCCAATACATTTCCATTTTCATGGCCGTTCCCATTACCGTTCTCTGCTGTAAAGTCATTAGCCCATCCCCCCGGGTACGGTATTTTCCAGTCCGTTTCCATTTTCATGGCCATTCCCATTACTGTTCCCTTGCTGCCGTTCCATTCTTTCCACCCGCTCTGTTGTTGCAGCGACGGAATCGCGCACAACTGCAGCCATTGCATTCATAGATTCTAACAAGGCGACCGAGTCAAATGCCAACTCGAAACTTGGACTTAATTGACGGGGGCTACACTTGTTTGCAGACATTGAGGTCCTGTTAACACCAAACGATCAACGTTAAGGTGATCTGTCTTAACATATCTAATTTAAGTGCTAACATTTCCTAAATGAATGCTCTCAGACCATCATGCAAAATGTATCATTAGAGGTACCCTAGTAGCATGAAAATACACAAGCAGAGCATGTGGTGAAGCATGGTCAGTCCATCCCCAGGCTCTACCAAGGACGACCTGCTTTGATACAATTTGTAACGACCCAACTTCCAACATGTCATGACTGATGCTAGCCACCAGGCGCTACTTCAGGGCTTTTCTTAAAGACTCTAGACCTTATATTAAATATATACATATGAGCCTATAGCACTAGTCGAGATCGCGTGTCAGATATATAGATATAACGAAATAGGTATTAGATAAATAGATAATATATACATGAAGCATAGAAAATACAGAAAATATAGTAATATCATACATATATGCCCGAAGGCTCATTTAGTACATCATAATTCACATCGTGTTACGTCGTTTCTTATTCATGAAAATATTTACAGACTCCATATTTATACTAATAGGCCTCGACTCACAAGAGTCACTCTAGTCTGGGACCCGTTCTAACTTCTTTATATAGGTATTTACAAAAGCACCTAACCCTCTAAAAGTCTATACAAAGTGATGGCAAAGACTACTACCACCACTGCTACTATTATAACTACTGGTGGTGATCCTTGGCAGCTGAAGAAATACGGAAGTGCTATGTGGAAGTAAAAAAAGTCGCTCTAACCCTTCGGTAATGCTACTACTGCTCGCTAGTCCCAAGGCTAGAAATTTAAAGAAGATCTCGCCAATTTGCATCTCTTATGTAATTCAGTTATTAAACCTTTCACATACTAGAAAATATGCACACAGTGGCAGAAGCACAGCTGGTGATGGTGCAATTTTATTTTGGCCGAAAGTGTCGCAAAAACGTCGAAATTTAATCACTTTGAGCTCGAATCTCTCTAACTCCTTAGGTGTGCTCCATGAGTGCTTTTAGAGGAGTTCTCTGTACATGGAGGAGAGTAAGAATTCATCATGGCTACCATTTTTAAAAAAGAAAAGAAAAGGAGAAAGAACAAGAGTTTACCTAGCTGAAATTTTGATATAAACGCAAGGATTAGGGAAAACGGGCAAGAGTTTGTGCTTGTATGGTTTGAGTCCTTAAAGAACACATTAAGAAAAATGGAATGAGAGTTGAAATATGGGCTGGGGCGCAGATAATAGGTGCAAGAATTTTCTCTCTTTCTCTCTCAAGAATTCGGTCAAAAGAGTCTAAAAATGTGTAAAGTATTTTGTGAATTTTGTGGTCAATGCTTCCTTAAATAAAAAATCAAAGTCTTGCTAAATTTATGATGATAAAAGTGGCTGAAATTTTCGTAGTCAAGGGCTGGGCTTCAATGAATAAGGGGCGTGAAAACGAGGAAGCTTGGTCTGCACTTGCGTGTCGAGCTTATCCACAGTTAACCACAGTTAGTTACTCAAGGTTAAAAATATAACAGAGAGGGATGAAAGGCTGAGATAGTCTCAGTTCAGAGGCTGAGAAGGAGAGACAAGTTACTTGGGTGGCAAGTAAGAAGATTTTTTTGGACCTCTAAGAGTCGTTTGCGGAATACTAGTCAGAAATTCGGTTTGGAGTAAATTTTACCGTGTGGTAAAATAGTTAATGGCTAAGATTTATTTTTAAAGAAATAAATCATGAATAGATGGCTAATATTAATCATGGGACACAATTACTAAGGTAGAAATTATTTTTGCCACTGGTTTCGAAGTTTTTGGTTACAAGAATTTTTCTTGGCGCACGCAAAACCGTCACTAAAAGTGAATTTCCGGCTCAAAAAGTCTCTAGTGAGGAAAATAAACTAATGGTAAACTAATATTTATTATTTACTAGTCAAACTTGACTTAGAGGGATTAATTACCCTCATAAAATCAATTTTGACCTTATTAATGTTCTTTTTCTATTTAATTTATTATTTTTTCTTTAATTTTGTTTTTTTTTTACTATTGGGCCAGCCTCACTATTTCTTATTAGGCTGTGGTTTATAATTTTGCGAAATAAATTTTAAAATGGCCAGAAAATCTGTTTACCGAAAACCGAGTTCTTACAGAACAACACATCAGAGCGCAAACATAAGCATATTACCACAATAGGGTTGACACTTTTGGCTGAAGCTGGTCTTCCCAAGAAATTTTGGGGAGAGGCATTTGTGACAGCTGCTCAGCTTATTAATTTACTCCCCACTTCAGTTCTGAATTTTGACTCACCATCCCAGAGACTGTTTGGAAAAGCTCTATCTTAATCAATGCTTAAGGTATTCGGTTGCCTATGCTTCCCTCACACGAGGCCGTACAACAAAGACAAGTTAGAATTCCGATCAGAGGCCTATGTTTACCTAGGACCATCCCCACATTATAAGGGATTCAAGTGCCTCACCAAGTCAGGCAAGATCATCATCACGAGAAATGTTGTGTTTAAAGAAAGAGTATTTTCCTTCAAAGACAAGAGTTATGGCTTCACTCCGGCAGTTCCAATACAACATCATTCAGTGCCTTCAATTCTATTAATACAGCCCTTACCCCCAATTCTTACACCAACTACATAACTCCATCCACCTACACCTACACTACTATCCAAACCAGCAACAACCATTGTAGACCAGCCACAAACCCATGAAACTCCAACATTAGATTCATCCACAATCAACCCTGATCCAATTACTACCTCTTTTCCTTTAATTTTTCATCCCACAACCAACACACACCCAATGCGACCAAGGTCAAAGATTGGGAACAGCAAACCCAACACCTTCACTTGCATCATATAACCTCTTAAACCAAAGTTACCAAAGGAAGCACTGATCATTCCTCATTGGAAATAAGTCATGAATGAAGAATATGCAGCATTGATGAGAAATAACACTTGGAACATTGTTGAGCTTCCTCCAAACCGTCGAGCAATCAGAAATAAGTGGGTGTTTAAAATGAAAGATCACCCGGATGGCTTTATTAACAAGTACAAAGCAAGGCTCGTTGCTCTTGGCTGTCACCAAAGGCCTGATTTTGACTTCAAAGAGACATTCAGTCCTATGATTCATCTAATAACAATTAGAATTTTGTTGACTTTCGCCTTGTCAAAGGGTTGGCTAATCAAGCAAATTGATGTTAATAATGTATTTTTGAATGGGGAGTTGCAGAAAGAAGTTTACATGAAGCAGCTATTTGGATATGAAGCTGGAAATGATAAAATGGTGTGAAAACTAACTTGATTTGGATATAAAGCTGGAAATGATAAAATGGTGTGCAAACTAACTTGATCCCTGTATGGGTTGAAGCAAGCACCCAGAGCATGGTTCACTAAGCTCACTAGCTCTCTTATCAGCCTTGGTTTTACAGCTACCAAATCAGATGTTTCTCTTTTTTCACAGAACCAAAGGTAACTCCACAATTTTCTTGCTTGTCTATGTGGATGACATTATCGTAACGGATAGCTCAGCTGCTACAATTTCAGACTTGGTTAAAAGCTTAAATGCTTGCTTTTCACTCAAAGATTTAGGGGATCTTCATTATTTCTTATGGATTGAAGGGAGGCCAAACCTTGATGCTCTCTTACTCACACAATCTAAGTATATTCTTGATGTGATAAAGAAAGCTGGTTGAGAAGATTGTAAGACATTACCAACACCTATGACATTAAATCTTAGATTAACCTCCACCAATGGTGCATCTTTTGAGAATCCTAGCCTCTATAGATTCATCGTTCGCAGTCTGTAATATATCACTATTACTCAGTCTGAATTGGCATTTGCAATTAACAAATTAAAGTGTGTCAATTTATGCAAGCGCTAACTGAAGTTTATTGGAGAGCTGTCAAACGCATTCTACGGTATTTATAGAGCACTAGTACCTTAGGACTACATCTCCAAAAGGCCTCAGATTTTATCATTTTAGGGTATACCGACTCGGACTGTGTATCTAATATGGAAGACAAAGAATTCACGGCAGGTTTCTGTATCTATATGGGTCCGAGTCTCATTTCTTGGTCATCAAAAAAGTAAACTTCGATCTTTCGCTCTAGCACCGAAGCTAAATACAAAGGAGTTTTTAGCCTTGCCACTGAACTATTGACAATCAAGAAGCTTTTGCTTGAAATCAACATAAGTCTACTAGTACTAGTGATTCACTAAGACAATCAAGAAGCAATACTCCTGGCAGCCAATCCAGTTCAGCATTCTCATTCAAAATACTTTGAAATGGATCTCTATTTTCTTAGAGACCATGTTGCCAAGGGGACTCTTTGAGTGGAACATATTCCAGGTGATTTGCAAGTTGTAGATATTATGACCAAAGGTCCAAAGCTATTTCTTCGAATAAGTTTTTGGAATTTAGAGACAAACGCAGATTAAAAAGTTTTAGCAGCCTGAGTTTGAGGGAGGATGAAAGAGAATTAGTTAAAAACTAATTGTTGTTAATAAGAATAGATATCAGTTGTAACTAATAATAGTTAGTATTGTGACTAGTACAACAAGTAAACCAAATCCAACTATATACACTCATGTAATTGATTCTTTGGCAATAAAATCATTTTCTCACTCTCTGAAGTATGATTCCTATTTTTTCTAGTCTCAAACTCTCAAATGTGGAGTCTCGTACCTTTCATTAATAAAATTTGAGAGTTTTTATTACTATTTGAATAAGTGTACAAATAGATATTTTTTTAAGTGTTCCAAATTAAATGTTGATTTAAATTTGATCATACACTAACCTAAAATCTTAGATATTATGTCTTTAAATCCTTTTAAGACTACGAGACTCAAAGCACATACCAACTTAATAATTATTTCAGTCGAATATTATGTAAAATCCGATGATTTTGAGTGATTTTTCTATAGTGTTTATAGTTATATAATGTATATAATAACTTCTCTCTACCTATAAGTAAAGGAAAAAGCAAAAAAGAAAGAGCGAAATTATATAATTGGTCATTAGTTTCACCATTAAATCACTAGTTTTTTATCTGATCATAGTTAAATAATCATATAATTATATAAATTTCTATTTTTTTCTTTTTTTCATAAGTTTTTCTTTTTAGTTTTGTTTTTATAGTTTTGTATCTAATTAAACTTTTGCACTGCACT
>NC_029790.2:123025783-123029348 GCF_000816755.2 Arachis ipaensis
TTGTAATTAATAATTTTTTTAATTTATAAATATAATTTAATCAAATTTGCATTTGAGAGAGAGAAGGACGGTAAACTTATCACTCTTATTCCATGAGGTACTAGTTTAATGTCTATTAACACTATTTTATAACTTATTTTGTAAGAACTGTCAATTTAGTTAATGAAAAAATGAGACTGTATCATTTGAGTTATAACTTAATATTTTATCTTTTAGAATTTGAGACAATTTAATCTCTTAAATATATTATTTTTAAGAAAAATTAAAGACTATTTTTTTTAATTTTATAAGAAAGTAATTAAAAGATTGGGGACCATTGTGGCAGTGTTAGGGGCCAAATTTTTCCTATCCCATAATTTGAAAGGCGAACAAAGCCATATCCATATGATGAGATAATAATTAATATTGTGAATTTCAATTGAGTTAGGCGGGGCCTATTGTTGTAGTGTTGGCCCACCCTAAAAAGGGTTCAACTCCACAACACAGTACGTTCCATTTGATCCATAAACTGATAAAAGCGCGCACACACACTTCTCACGTTACATTATTTTCTATCTTCGGCCTCATCGACTAAGCATTCGTTCATGCACGCCGACACTGTCCACTGTGAGAAACAAAAACAATGAAAGCAAGCATTTTTGCGTCTCCAACCAATCCCAATCACCTGCAACCCCTCAAATCACCATATAATCCTAATTGCATTGTTAATTAACCATTTAGAATACTCCTTCTTTATTTTATCCTTTTCTTAATTCTCTCTCCACGTAGCTTTCGTGACAACACCAAATTACGTGCAAGAATCCCTTGCGGTATGTTGCATTTCGCTTATGTTTGTGTGTGTGTGTTTCTTTTTTATATATTCGTAATATGATCATAATTTCTTTTCTGTCATCACGTTTATGATCTATGCAACAATTTTATTTTAATTTATTTTTTTAATTTTTTTTCAATTCAAGCAATGTGACTAGTGTATGGTTTCTTTTGATATCTGTGATCAAAGTCATGCATATATATTCGCTTACCCTACTCGTGTACCGTGTTTTGCACTTTTAAATTCTTCAGCCAAGTCTAAGAACGAAAGAGGGTTTTTTTTCCCATGCACATGCTATTTATGTATGAACAATAATGTTTGCACAATTTTCTTTTACACACAGTAATAGAATACTCATCATAACAGTACTACACTTTATAATAACAAATGTATTAGTATTCTGAATATTTAGCTATTCAATGTTTAATCTGCCCTTGCTACCGTGAAGAGCTACTAGTAATTGAGAATTTTTTGTCGTTTTAATAATTTTGGAGCACTATAAATGTTCTAGCTTAGTAGATTCAGGTGAGGGATTAATGCTGCAAATTCATCAGCAGCTTCACTGTGTTATAGATATCATATGGCTATGGATGTCATGAGTGATAATCAAGTTGGGTTTCTCATGTTTTTGACATGTATTTTAATTTCAAGGGTATATAAGACACCATATACAGATTCAACCCCAAAATGAGAGATACTTAATGGTAGATGCCATAGAAGACAGTGAATGATAATATGGGAACTCCCATGAGAAGGTAAGACTTCCATTATTTTTCACATGGAATGAATATTCTTTGTAATTTTTTTTCTGTCTTAACAATTTGAATTGTCTGTGTAACTTTAATGTCACGAGTTCAGGTTATACTGTCTGCATTATATTTTTTGGGTGTAAATTCTGTATTAACGTGATATGATATGCTTATATATGTAATGGATTTTTTTCCTTGAAAGGGTAAAAAAGAAAGAGGGAGGAGAAATTAAACATGATTGGAATAGTACCTTGCATTATATATATATATATGTATGATGTTTTCTTTTGCTTTTTTTTTTGGTGGTAGTGGAAATATTAACGAGACAATGAGGCTTACTTTAGCAGCTTTAGTTGGAATTGTTTTTGGATTTTCTCTAGGAGTATCTTTTCCAACTGTATCATTAGTTAAGGTGACTCCCACTCTGTCTCTCTCTCTCACTCTCTCTCTATATCTATATACACAAACTATATTATTAAATTAATGTAATGAATTTTGCACATAAGTTCTAAATTTTATTAGATGATTTTTGTCATCTATGTACTCTCTTTCCATGCCTTGATCTTACATATGTTAATGATAAGTACACGGGATTTCCAACCAAATCAATCTGGGATGCATGGGCTTCATTGAAGGGAAACAAAAGCATGTTGCATGCGCATCACAACATAAGTGATACAAAGGTATGGTTCTACTGATGATGGTACACTTATGTTGGAAACTATAGGCACCAGCATTGCACTGATAAGGTAAATAATTTTGACTCTGATGCAGATCTGGGTAGCTACAAATCCTCGAGGAGCTGAAAGGCTTCCTCCTGGTATAATCAAACCTCAGTCAGATTTCTTTCTTCGTCGATTATGGGGCCAACCCAGTGAGGTGTGTATACTTATATGCACATTTTGTGAAAAACAAAAGGAAAATGCTTCACACTCATATATATGACAATATGAGCTATTGACAGTTTTATCTTCGCCTATCTGACTCTCTTTTTGATGGAGGTGGCACTTGCAGGACCTAATTGTCAAGCCAAAGTATCTTGTAACCTTCACTGTTGGATATAATCAAAGATACAACATTAATGCTGCAGTGCAAAAGGTAATTTCAGTTTCTCCCTTCCATCATCAATATGTATTGTAATCTGTGCTCATCCACTAACCATTGCTTTTGGTGCCTCTCTTTGATTATCACAGTTCTCTTCAAACTTCACAATTGTATTGTTTCACTATGATGGGCGGGCTAGTGAGTGGGATGAATTTGAATGGGCAAAGAGAGCTGTCCATATCTCTGCAATCAAGCAAACTAAATGGTTGGTAAAGGATGCATTATGGATCTTTACCTCTTATAAACTCATTTTTTATATGAACAACCTTAAAATTTGTTTCAAGGTGGTACGCAAAACGTTTTTTGCATCCTCACATCGTGGCTCCTTATGAATATATCTTTATTTGGGATGAGGACTTAGGTTTGGAACATTTTGATGCAGAGGAGTAAGTCTCAAGAAACTCATCTTGTATGTTACTATAGGTATTAGTGACAATTTCGTAAATTTGAGTTTCATTATTGTTCCAGGTACTTAAAAATGGTTAAGAAACATAACTTGGAGATATCACAGCCCGGTCTAGATCCAATTAGTAGTTTTACATGGCAGATGACAAAGAAAAAGGATGAAGGTGAAGTCCACAAGTAAGTGGAAAACCTTTTTTTATATTAGATATGTTTCCTCTGTCTTCTTTATCATCCTCAATAACAAAGGCAATGAAGTTGCCTACATGTGAGTTAAATAAATCAGTTATACTACTTTGTGAAAACCATATTTCTTTACCTTTGGTTCATTAAGCGTGATGCTAAACTATTAATTATTCTTTCTCCCCTGAAACTATGGTGTAGGATGGTTGATGATGGCGGGTGGTGGCAATGTAGTGATCCACATTTGCCACCTTGTGCTGGGTAAGCAAAGCCAATACGCAACTATATACGTTCTACCTCTTACCTTCTCTTCTTT
>NC_029790.2:123029838-123030690 GCF_000816755.2 Arachis ipaensis
AGGTTTATGTCTAAGTTTTGTATCTATATAAGCATAGATTATATTACTTACTTACTATCACTATAAAATTATATCAAATAATGATAATTACGCTTTTAACAGTGGTAGTACTAGTACTTATTATCTATTATTCTCCGTGTATTATGTGCCGCAGAATGATCTAATTCATGGATGGGGCCTTGATTTTGCTCTAAGACGATGCGTTAAGGTTATTATTGCTAGCAAGCTAGTTTGTGTTTGTTTGATATGAATTTTTGGGTGAAAATTAAGTATTGTTGTGCTTGGTTGCAGATTCCTCATGAGAATATTGGAGTTGTTGATACTCAGTGGATTGTCCATCAAAGTGTTCCATCTCTAGGGAACCAGGTGAATGAAGCTTTAAAATGTTTCTTCCAAATCACAACACTTGCTTTTACATGGATTAAGTGGTCCTTTCTTTGTTTTCTTCAATAGGGGCACGCAGAAGATGGTAGAGCACCATGGGAAGGGGTATGTATGCATGTCTTCCTACCACAATTGGATTATGATCATTCATATACGTCTGTGTTTGTAAAACTTTTTCCATTTTTTTTTATTTATGCAGATGTTTAAACTTATATGAATGGACAAAATTTTATTTTTCTTTTCTTTATTGTTTTACATTCATATATGTCTTATATGAATGGACAAAATTTTATTTATGCAAATGTTTAAACTTATATGCATCGAAATTTGAAACATCTTGGCATTCATGCTACATCTTTATAGATATGCATTAAGAGAGAATATTTATTGAGTTATCGGTTTTTATTATTGGGGGTATTGCTAACATGTAAGATTAAAATGTTTTTGAATTTAACTAATTTGTGTTCT
>NC_029790.2:123030981-123061724 GCF_000816755.2 Arachis ipaensis
AGCAAAATTCATAATAAACGTATTAATAAAGTTAACTCGTGTCACTAATTAAATCTTTATTATTATTATTATTATTTTGCATCAGGTGAGAGAAAGGTGTCATAAAGAATGGACATTGTTTCAAGATCGTATGGCTAATGCAGAGAGAGATTATTTTCAGGCAATGGGAATTATTCCACGGAACACGACAGGTAGTTAGGGACATAGGGGATGACTGTGCAAAAGAAAAGTAGCTTCGAAAATTACAATATTACATAGAACTAGAAGTCACGTTTTTATTCCATTCTTTTTATTAAATACCTTTTTACGAGACATAATTCCTGCATGCTCCATAGATGTGTGACTGCGTTCTTTCATGTAAATAGGACGCAACATTTTGGTATACATTCGGGCTTTTCAAGACTTCGTTTATTTTCACGCATTATCCATGAACAAAAATCAAAGAATTGATCATACATTCATCTGTAGATAGACAAGCAAATTTCATAATGTATTCTACAAAGCCAGTAAAATTGGCATTTAGTTATATATTGTTAAAATTTTATAAAATCGTGACTAACATAAATTAGCCACTAATATAGGACTACGATTAATCGGATCGTTAGTTTTATAGTTTGTGACGGTTATTTTTTTAGCAACGATTTTTAAAATTGTGGAGGCTTTTAGCTAGACACAATATAATAGTAATTAGCACAGTTAAAATTATGGCTAAAATTTGCAAATGAAATTAAAAAAAAAGAATTCATTGACTACCGTTAAATTTTGGCTAAAATATTAATTTATAAATTTGTCATAATTTCAATTGGGGTTAACTATGAAGATTAAACTATATATATTACATATATTCTTGTTACACTAGCGTGATAACCCGTGCATTGCACGAAGTTCATGTAATTTAAAGGTTTTTAAAAGGAAAATACTAAGAATATAACTAAAATATATTCTATAAAGACACATATGTTGTATTAAATTTGGATAATAATAAAATTATCACTACATTAAAATATCACAATAGAATACAACAATTATTCAATATGTCAATAAATAGTATAACATGTTTTCTAAGATAATAAAATATATTAAAAATTATTAGACACTAAAAAAAAGATAAAAAGAGTCCAAGAGAGATGTAGTTTATGGATAATCTTAAAAACATAGATTGTCAAGATATCTATTGACAGCAAAAGAAAATATTTATAACATATATAAATTTGTTCATTAATCAAAAAACAAAATATGTCGAAAACAGTTTAACATATACTTCAAAATATCTATCAAACAGAGTTATACATAGGAGGCCTAACATCGTTGAATCGACAACTCTATCTGGCGGTTAGGTAGCGAGTCGAGTTTCAAGGTAATGTTGTCCCCATCCTTTAAATTGTATACTCTACAACATTCATTCCACCCGACCCTAAACTTCCATTCTCCATCTCTTCCTCTACTCTTGAGTAAGTGGAAAAAGAACACATTCTTCTCTACATTGGAATGTGGACCAGTGATCATCCAAATCGAACCATCTCTTGATAGTTTGAGATATGAAGAAATTTCGAAGACAGATACTGCAATGAATAATTCATAGTTAAGATAAACATAGTATTTTCATACCCAATGAATAACAGATTTAGGAAGAATATTTAATAAGTTTGGAAGAAAAAAAATAAAGAAATCACTCTTTTAAGATCAACTTACCAGTCTAGATTGACCCAGATCCGAATTTGTGATGGTCTTTTGATAATAAACATCTGGAGTGTATCTGATTCAGGATATTTTACACATGTTAGTCACCACATTAAAAAATACCGATCTATAACATGATATTAAAATCGAAAACACAAGCAAAAAAAATTACATTTAGCATTACCCATGGTCAGATAAATTCGTTTGTCTCATTACTTTGTTCGTTGACCTCCATTGATAAAGTGCTTGCACCACACAAATCTATGGGATTATGCGGATTATCCCCTTCCAATGTCCCATCTTCAGCATTGTTTTCATCACCATATGATGAAAACTCATCATCAGATGGTTCAGACCCAGATAGAACCATCACATCAGGTGATGGGCCCTCATCAATCCTAGTATACTTTATGTGGAACACTCTTGATACGTTATCAAGTGTCTCTGGGTCCATTAGCTCAGGCACATATGAGTCAGGATCAAGGCGAATTTGGATGGGCTGGTTCTTGTGATTCCACGATGAAATAAAAAAAATTCCGAAACCAACATATCTAAATTGAACAGATGCCCCTCTATTGATAAAATAGAAAGATCTAATCTGTTCAAATGAGGTGTCAGTTATAAGCAACTGACCATTGTTTCTTCTCACTTCCAGCACTAAACAATTATCTAGCTCATCAATGACATAGAACATTGTCCCTAATTCTTCGCCATGAGTTGAAACAAAAGTTGGGGGAAGAGCTCTCTCACCCTATATTCAATTTTTTCCCTAAAGTTAATTCATGTCTAACAAAGCATGCTAAAAATGGATCACATAATATTACATAATCATTTAGCAAAGAGAGGTATATATACATTTAAATCTACCATTATTACCAACTGAGCAACAAAAGAGAACAATAATCACCTAAATGAACTGACATTATAATGAGCATCACAAAAATAGGTAACTAAGTAAGAAACACATATCAGGTCTTTTTGAATGTCGAGGAAAAAATACTGAAGTTTTGAAAGAAATAATGAAAAAGAAATTGCTGTTATCTTGATGGATTCTGAAACCAAAACACCTACATAAACATCCAATCATGTTTTCACGTATTAATAAATGTTGGATTTTCAAATTCACTATCATTATATGTATGATTAGTAAATATTATCTTTATTTATTTTGAATGTACATTGATAATTTATCAAAATTAATATTTTTAGAGTTGTTGTAGTCTAGACTCATTTCAGATTAGAAAGATCAAGAAGTCAGAGTTAGCTAATCAAAGTTAACTAACAGGCAAAAGAAACTATCAAAAGGAGGAAAGTAGAAAAGACCACTAACTGAATATAAATTAAAAACAAAGCATTCGAAGTTAAAGATTTAACCCACCTCTTTAATCGGTTAACATGCATGATATAATATTCCAGAATATATTTGGTTACCTGGTTATTGAAAAGGAGAAATCTGAAAATCCGTTCTTTTGCATTGGGCCAATATTCTTGGGTTGCTAAAAACCTCTTATTAGCACATAATGATATCATTAGAGGTTAAGATTGAGACTTTTAACCAAGAAACCAACTAACTAAGTATACCAAAAAAAAAAATAAAAGGCAACAAATTAAAAGTATATTTATGAAAAATACTCAAGAAACCACTTTAGAAAACTACTATACAACATATTTTAGAGATTACGAAAAATTATGAAATGTGGCCTACATATAAATGAAAAGCCAATAAAATTAAATTACAACATGAAAAATATCTAAGAAAGAATTAAAAAAAAAAAATTATAGATGGCATAACATCGATATTTAATTGACATTAAAATTTTCACAAGTTAATGTGAAATATATTGAATAGAAAAGTAGATCAAACTTCAATGAAATTGAAAAAGCAGCAAAGAAAAGATCTTCTCTAATGCTCAGCAGTATACCTGTTTGGATCTTCTCTATAGGCATGCATCGCCATTCAGCCTTATGATTCTTGGTGCATGAGTAAACCAGTTGACCTATGATGTTTAATATCACAGAGGCCAAACACCTTCCTACATGCTTTTTCAGATCCAAAACCAGCAACATTCTCAATTGGTCTCTTATACATCTTCATCTACCAAGAGATTACAGTATAAAAATTAGTAAATTAGCATTTATTTGAAACAAAATAAAACAAATCATAGAAAACACAATGATGATACCAATATTGTTCTGAGAGGTCGTTTGGGACAGAAAACGTCGATGGAAGTCGACTTAGTTTCAAAGCTAGATCTTCTTTCGATGTGCCATTCGTTCGTTCCCATCCTGTAGCAGTACTTGAACTATTCTGCAATCCAAATTGGGAGTGATCTATTTATCATGTATCAAATCAGAAGAAGAACTTAGAAAATATACTAACATAGTTTTAATTAATGTTAATGATGAATTCCTATAAACTAATAAGCATAAAATTGATTCTCAAAACACATAATTAACTAACAATCAGAACCAAAAAAATCAAAGATTGTAAATACATAATAATCAAAACCCACCATTTGTTGCAAATACATAACCAGTAACCACCCCAAAGATTGCATTCATCCACGAACTTCTAAGCATTCAGTGTCTCAAAATTGTCCCAATAAGTTCTAGAGATATCCATACACTTCATTTTGAGGTTCTGCACTAAAATCCATCACTCGGATTCATTTCTTCTAGATTAATAACTCACAAGGAATCCATATCCACGGGAAATCAAATTTAAAGGGAAGAAAAAACCCACTCATTACACATAACCTTATAATCTACTTACTTTAAAATATCTGCATTAAAAAAGCTTTCTCCTTCATTTTCTTTACAGTACATATCGAAGTTATAGCTATATGAAAGTGCTGAAGCTTAACTTCAATCGGGATGCCAATAATTCAAACTCTCCTCCATGTACATCAGAAACCCAAGAAGCATACAATTATACCTAAGAGACACCTAATCAAAAACTAAGAGACAGAGAAAAGGAAACCACAACCAAACCCAAGAATGTAATCTTATGCACAATTTCACTTAACTCTTAAAAAATATCCCACTTCTAACCAAAATGAGAGGAAGCAGAACAGACAAAAATCTCTCAATTACTACCCCCTTTCCCCAACTTACCCCTCAACTAATCTCATCCCGAAACCAAAAATCACTCCAAAATCTCAAATTTACCCCAAAACGACTGCACGAGCTGCCAAAATCAGCATTCAAATTCACCACACCACACACAAAAACGACTGCACGAGCTGCCAAAATCACGCCCAACGCAGAATGCGACAGAATCAACCATAGATTTGCAAAAAAAAAAATTGAGCCATAAAATAAGGGGGATAATAAAAGGTTCCTAGAGAGAGAGAAAGGCTAGGGTTTTGAGGCAGAGAGAGAAAGCGCGTGAACTTACAGTGACATTGAGGTGGCTCTATTGAAGCTCGAGAGTGATCCCCGCAAGAGTGTGGATGAGCCAAAGCGTTAGGGTTTGAAAGTGGCGAAGAGAGACCTAAATCATTTAATCAAGAAGACCTTCTATTTTTCCCTAATTTGAAATTCCAGTGCATACTCCGTAACAATTTTTGCTTTGGGGGAAAAATGCTCACATAAGTTCATCAAGTTAGCGTAGAATCTCCCGAAAATCACTTATTTCCCCACTGGCACCGAGAAGTGAATGTTTTTCAATAGGCTTCAAACGTTCAATGCTCTTGTACCGCAGAATAGATCCATATGAGCCTATGATTGACATAAGTCCAAAGTGAGACCAATGAATACTTTTGCAGACAATCGAAAGAAAAATACTATATTTCAAAGCAAATATGTCCAGAATTTATTGTCAAAGCAGTTTCTAATTTCCTTAAGTACTATAGTGAAAATTCAAGGGATCAAGACCAAAATGTAGCACTAGAAAAGACAAACAAAAAAGTATTCAGAATTAAAAAGAAGGCACAGCTAGTTTCATATAAAGTATTAAAATTGAAATTCAAAGATCTGAAAGATTGCCCAAAACAAACTATAATTCTAAATCTACTATAATATTAGCAAGAAAAAAAAATTGAAACTTATTTTATTTAATATTGATTCAAATAAATTTATTTTTTACTATTTTTAGAAAATTTTGTTTGTTATCAAAATATCTGGGCTGAACCTATATACCTTGTTTTCAAAAAAAAATTTCTTTTTTAAAACTCATTCAAATAATGTATGTAAGAGTGATAATTATTTAAAATGTTTGAATTTATATCCTATTAACAGTGAAAAATAACTTTCTTTATATAAAAAAGGGAAGAAAAAATAAAGGATAAGTACGATTTTGGTCCCTAACGTTGAGGGCCAGAATCGAAATCGTCCCTCTTGTAATTTTCGAATTAAAATCGTCATTAAAATTTTTTTTCGTATTAAAATCGTACTTTTTAATAAATTTTTTTGTTTTATTCCTAAACTACCCCTATTCCTATTTTAATAATAAAAATTATAAAATAAAATAAAAAAAAAAACGCGTAAAAACGCGTTGGGGGATGATGATGACGATGAAGGGGGAAGGTAAGCCGCCGTCCCGCCGCCGCAGTCTCGCCGTCCCGCCGCTGCCTCTCTTCTGTCCAGATCTCTTCTTTGTGCTTTGAATTTCTGATTTGGCTTTGTGTTTCTCTGTTTTGAATTTGTTAATTTGTTACTTGAGTTTCTGTTTCTCTGTTTCTGTTTGGGGCATGTCTATATATAATAATCATGCTTTATTCAAAAACACAGAGAAACATACTCACACAGAGAAATTTAAGTATACGAAAGAGAACAATAAGTTTCATAAACATCACAACTCTGGGAATCAGTTCACATTACATATCAAAATAGATCTATTCACAACATACTTTACCAATTTTCCAACTACTTAACAGAACTAACCAAAGTACTGACAATTCTTTACAGACTTGGAATTATATTATAGATATCTATATATATTGTAATGAAACTGATGATTAGCCACTACACTTATCCATCCTTTCAACAGGCTCAACAGTATTTTCACATTGACCAAAGGCACTCCGAAGCTCTTCCCTAATAGTGAGAGGCTGATGATTCCCAAATAAATTGGAACCTTGTGAGGACGAAATTCTTGCATGAAAATCATGGTTAACCGTCTATAGAGAACACAGCAACATATAAGAACAACGAATACAGAAGCCAAAAAAAATGAGATGAGAAAAAAATCAGGTATGATCAAACTTTGAAGACTAATAAAACAAATATTAAACAAATAAAGAAAAAAATTTAAATGATACATATGTATGCATATATGTATTACTGTTCACATAGTTTACTAAGAGATAAAGAATCAAAGTGCATTAGGTCAAGAAATACCCAACAATTCCAGTTGAGAATAGAAATCGGTGAAACCTGACCCACTAGAGGACTTGAGCTCGATGAACATTGAATGCTTGCATTGGAATGAAACTCAACTGGATTCTTAAATTCGAAAAAAAAATGAGGAACAAAGGGATCCAGATCAAATTTCTAAATCGAACAACAGAGGAATAACATCAGTAACTCTTAACACATGACACATGAAAAACACAAAACAATATAGCCAATTCAGGTTGACTCGATCAGAAACAAAGTGGACTAACTCAACATCATATTTACATAATAATATTATCACCTGTTGTTGATTATCACGGGTGGAGTCCTCCAAAAACTTCACAATATCAATATCATCACATATTGCACGAACAACGTGAATAGATATATTCAATTCATATTCAACAGGTCTAGGATCCACTATGAAGACAATTTTCTTGTTCATCAACTGAGAAATCATGCTATTCGGAATAGTGTAATCATCCGTTGACTAAGAAAAAAAAAGAAAAGGTAGATTAGCAAAATTCACATACCTGAACCATAAATACTAAACTGAAAAGAAGGACAATTAAATGAAATTAAAACCAAAATGATTACTTAGGAGGAATTTCTTTCGTCTATCAAAAAGTTTGAACAACTCTTTTTGAGTATTTGTATCACCTCATCATCCTCAAGTATGAAAATATTGCTGCCATTTGAATGGAAAACAATAATTTTGATGCGATACCTACATAATGTAAACAAAAGAAAGATATACACTAAGAAACATGTGCAGAAGATGAAATAAAAGGAAAAATAAAACTGGTACCAACAACTCTGAGAGATAAGATAGATACCTTCGTATGGCATCAACACACTCAACTCTACACAGATAACAATAAAATACATTCCCAACATGACAAACGGGTGCATTACACAAACAGCAGCAGTACCACCATTTCTGATGTTTCAGCACATCAATAATCTCACCGATCAAAAAACAAATCTGATCCTATAGAAAAACAGTAATTCGTATATTATGAAACATGTTTTATCATACTACACATGTTGAAATACAGTTCAGATGGCTGAAAACATAAACATAAATACTAACATTTTTTTATGCAGAAGAATATATTTTAGCACAAAGAATGTCAGCAAGCATCTCTTTAATGGTATGCACTTGTATTGGAACACCAAAGATGACTTGGTTGGTATAACTTCCAAGCTATCCATACTGAGAGAAGTCTTCAAATATTGGGCTAAAGGCCAAATCAGAACTAACATCCTTAAAATTTGGAAGGAAAACATGAATTATAAAACACAACTAACTTTTTAAAGTATGAGGCAAAATCATGTTGGCATGTAAAGGATACCATTCAAAACAACAGCCAAAGAATTAGAAACTGGGGATCAACAAACTATATCTAAAAACGATTCCTCCAATTCATATCTAACATAAAGAAAGAGTACCAACCTTGATGCACTGGTCAGCGTGAAGTTTGTTGAAAAAACGTGCATCACTAATGACATTAATGACTTTAAAGGTACCGCAATAACCCTGAGTACTAATCCTCTTTGCTTGAACTTTGAAAACAATTTCTTTTCCAATGAGTTGATGAAAAAATTGTGGATAGTACTGGTGCTCAATTCTCTGTCATAGATATTGAAAAGTGATCACTAATTAGCGGACGAAATTGAAGTATAAGAAATAGTTATTCATAGAGTATATAGCAATAAAATTTAAGTGGATAAACCATACATCCATTTCATCTTCTAACAACAAAAAGACATCAGAACAGGTTCTCCCTAATAGCTTAGTGACTGCACTGTCTAACAAGACAAACATTCCACAAGAAGTCCTGTCTTCAACAAGTATCTTAATCTTGTAACTATAACAAAGAAAGTAAATATGAGATTCACCTATTTGTGAGTCTAAGAAGAGGCTGATACATGAAGGCTACTTATATTATTGAATTAGAACACACGAAAGAAAATTTGTAACTCATAAGCTCGATTTACCTGATCATAAAATGCTAGACCTCTCTGCTCCACAGCTGACAATGGAACACATTATCATCACCTACAATAGGATGACCGTAAACACAAAAAAAGACCCACCACTCTGGATCTTCAACAATCTCCTTAATTTTTCCAACCACAAAGAATTGTCCATCCTATTAAAAAAAAATTAATGAATTGAATAGGTAAGGCATATCTACAATATTCAAAAATCAATTAACACGGGTATTTCCTACATAGCACTAAAAGATGTTAAAAAACTAATAGTGCGCACCTCATTGTTTCCCTTAAGATTATCAATAGTTCGTATTAGTTTCTAATCAAAAGATTCATCATCAATTACAGATACTAAATCCCCAACATCATTACTACGGAGTCTACTGAAATGGTGGCTTGCAATACCGTATCTATGTAAAAAAATTAATTAATATTAGGATAAAAGAATTTCAGCAAGACAGTTATAGAGGGAGAGAGAGAGAGAGAGAGATCAGGATTGATGGAAACCTGAGAAATATTGATCACATTTTAGAGACTGACTTTATCTACAAATCACAAAAGACAATAAGAAGAAATTAATTCATAAAGAAACTATTCATTCGAAAAAAAATATTTAAACAAATCAAACTGAGACATGTCCAACATGGACAACTCTTCACCTCCATTGACTTTGATCTTGAAAGATTGCAGAATTACAGCAGGTGGTCTCTGATACCTTTTCAAACTATTCATGTCTATATGAGCAGAACAATCACCAACAAGATTGCAGGAGATTTTCTTTCTGGGTAATGATTATAGGAAAGGATGGACAACAATAGAATAATTCAATAGCAGTAAAAAAACAAGAAAAAGAGGCATAAGGTAATTTAAAAAAAGGATCAGAAATAGAAAGATAATCGATACCCATCAACAAAAACTTCAAGGATCATAACTTTCAATATATTTCCATTACACTCAACATCCCTTCTCTTTTTCAATCCGCAAAGGACCCCGACAAAATCTGTTTAGTAAAATTATAGAAGACAAGATTAAACCCTCAGATAGAATACCATGAGACATTTCCTTGAATTCTTATTAATTTCAATTTAAAACACCTTTATAATGGTTCATATTTGAAAAAGTGAAACTTACCTATTAAGTACTCATAATCAATGCGCTTTTGAAGAATCTGGTCCATAGAAGTTAGACTTAAACTAGGGTTAGGTATGACTGTACTTGAAGCTGCAACAACAAAGGTACTACACTTGAAAAGGATGCGAAACCGGTGTCTTGTAACCCTAACCAATCCACCATTAGGTATCACTTTAAAGTCGAAAATAATGAATACATCTCCTTCTTTTAACTTATGAATAAAAGTTGTGATCAAATCATCCTTAACAGTTGCTTGGATCTTGTGGTGCTGAAAAATAAAAAAGAAAAAAATCATCTCAGCCTTTATAAATATTATACCATGACATATTACATGCTAAAAATTATCACATACACAATTTTAAAAAACAGAATTTAGTTAACTAAAAAGTGAGTTATTGATAGAACATACACACACACAAACACACACACACACATATTCATCTGCTTATCCATCAAGACCATATGTAAGAGTTTCTGCATATTTTCATTAACAATCCTAGCATCTTCCCAAATGGTCAAGATCTTAGCCTCAATACTCCAAGCTTCCTTCCATGGAGAGATTTTCCCAAGAGCATCAATAGTAAGACTCATCTTATAATAAATAGTAGAGATGAAAGAATGTAGATGAAAAAAATAAAAAGAAAAATCTTGGCAACAGAAAACTGTGTTGGATCTGAGTCTTATCTCAATGGAAGGGAATGCAAAACAAGAAAGGCAAATAAGGAACAAGTGATAGCTTTTGAGAGATCAACACAATACTCCATCACCTCATCACTACTTATAGCAGAGAAATGAGCAAGCTTGTAAGGCAAAGCTTGTAAAATACGTTTCTCTTGAAGTCCTTGGATAGATTGATTGATTGATTGATTGACATATGACATTTAATGTGTCCATACCTAATTAAATTACATATACTCATACCTCTATATATAGCTATGTCATATCAACCTATTTATGAATCTATATACATGTATCTATCTATCTATAAACAAACCATACCTATTGATTCATGCTATCTTTGACTATATAATTATACTGTTCCCCATCAATATGAGTAGTTAAATAGAACACATGATCTAGATTGACCCAAATAAAAATAAAATAAAAGCTAGAAACTTTTATGAATCATGCCGAAGAGCTCAGCTGAAACTCCAAAAGAGCTGAAAAACAAAGTAAAAACTACACAAAAAAAAAAGATAAATTTGAGACCAACCCACACTAATTCAAATTCAACTAATCACTTTTTTCCCCTTCGATAATTTTGTTTTTAACCTAACACAGAAATGAACACAAAAAAAGGGCATCCCTTTTTCAAATTCTTCGCTTTTAAAGATAGTAGAGCTCCCAATAACAACAGGCTTTGGAGATATTTCAATTGAAGAAATCTTGACATCCTAGTTTGATTCTTATCAGCATAGATTTTAATGACACCATTTTCTTCAGACCAAACAGGAAAAAAAATCTACAAAGGAGAAAGAAGTATGCTGTCCCAAGAGCCCCTGTGTAAACGGTATAGTCCCTTGCATGCTTCCCACTTGAATCCCTTGTTTCCTTCAGTACCCGAAAAAACTCACAAAGAAACGAAATCACCCAAAAAGTTGGTGAGCAAAATGAAAAAACCGATCACAATTGAACATAGTTTATACACAAATAGATCAGAAGAAAAATTATTTAACTTAACTTTCTTGCAAATTTTCTGACCCCATTTTCATTTTCAGTAGAACTGGGTTGCAATTTTAGATCCAAAACCAGCTGTATTCTCAATTGATCTCTTATACATCTTCATCTACCAACAGATTATAGTATAAAAATTAGTAAATTAGAATTCTATTTGAAACAAAAGCAAACAAATCATAAAAAATACGATGATGATACCAATACTGTTCTGAGAGGTCGTTCGAGACAAAAAAACGTCGATCGAAGTCGGTAACCTTGATGCACAATGTACATAGAGAGAGAAAACTAGGATAATCCAAGAAAGGATCCAGAAACATGAATTGGATGGGATAAAGAAAACTGGGTTGACGGTGGTGACGGAAGAATCGGGATGACAACACCCACAGAGAAGATCAAGGCAGGAAGGCGAGAGTGGCAACAGCTAGCAAAAGGAGAAAAGAGAAAGGTAGGGCTAAGGTCTCGGTAAAGAAGGAGAAAGTTACGAGGAACATGAGTTCTGATGTTTCAACCCATTCAGCAGCGAACAAGGTAAGTAAACCAAAATAAACCAAAACTGAACATTCCAACATTATTATAGTGGATAAGATTAATTCAATATTATTGTAATTAAAAGGAAATAAAACCAGCAACAATGAAGGTTAACTTCATATTTAAATTTCAATTTCAAATGTTATAAATTTTTAAATGAAGACAACATATATATTTTTAGTAACAATTAAATTTAACCTTTGCTTGAATACATTTAAAAATGGCAATGAAAACCATTCTATTAACCAGGATCTATATCTTTTTGGCAGATTATGATTTTTTCTTTTTTTTTTGGGTACTGATTAATAATTAATTAATCATTCCACCGATTCATTTGAAATTGATAAAATAAACGCATATTTTCTTTTGTTGTAATTAAAAAGAAATTTCATTAAATACATAAATATCATAGTTATATCCACATTAGAATTCAAAACATACTAAGTATTACAAATCAAATAACATTTTAAAGTAATATCTGAACATATTAAACTAAAAAGCATGCAGACCCTCCACAGGCTCATGATCACTTTCACATTGGCTGAAAGCATCTTCAACTTCACGTATAGAATCAACCAGAACATGAATCTGAACAAAATTGAAATCCTCTCAGTTATTGATATTTTTAAATACTAATAATTGAACAAATTATAAAAACTATACAACAGACCTTATGCTCATTCATCACAGCAGCAGCTTCAAAAACATTAATAACAGAGGCATCATCCCAAATTTGTTGAACAATATACACAGATCGATTCATCTCATAACCCACAGGCCTAGCATCAACCATGAATACAACTTTTTTGTGCAAAAGACTTGAAATGAGTTTCAATGGAACAACTTTGCAATAAGATCCCTAAAAAAAATACAAAATAGTTAACAAATAGTGTAATAATAGTTTATCTTTTCGTTAGGAATGTCAAAATATACAAACAACTATATCTATATGTATATACTAATTAAAACCACAATTGGATGATAACCTAATTCCACTCTGGGTGATTATCCAAAAAGCTCGAGTATCTTGTCTTTATTATTTGCACGACCTCACGATCTTTAAGAACAAATATATTGTTGCCATTTGTATGAGACACTACAATCTTTAAGCAGAATCTTGAAAACTATGAGAAAACAAGGAAAATTTTAGTAAACAGTGAAATAATAATTAGTTGCCAAAACAAAATAAAATTAAAGAACAAAACACCTTGGGACAGCATCAATGCATTGAAGCTGACATAGATCACATGATAAAATATTTTTATTAGCTGACACAAGAGAACCACATAAACAAGTTGAGACCCACCACTTATGATTCTTCAAAACAGATGATATAGTTCCCAGAATAAAAACGAAACCACCCTGCCAGCAAAGAAAAAATTATTACAGCATTTCAAATTTCAAATAATTTACAAAACTATCATTTACTAACTTTTCAGCATATCATATAACAAGAATAATAAAAACGAATGATCTAAGAGATTTTATTGCAAATAAGGAAAAAATATACGTTCTCAGCATCAGAATAGCAGCGATTGGGTGAAATAAGATCAGTAATAATATCTTCAATTGTTTCTGATTGAATAGAATTATCACACACTACTTGAGTCTTATAATCTTCCCCAGTTGCATACTGTAAATAGGTGTCATAGATTGGTGGAAAAATGGGACTGTGAAGCCTTGCCTGGAATAATTTGATTAGAATAAGTATCCGACGCATAGATTCAGAAAAAAAAATAAAAAATTGCATGAACATGTTCTAACATAGGGTGAGGAATCATACTTTTGATATAATTATTGGTTGCAGCTGGTTTCGAATTATGACTAAAGATATTTACAATTTTAAAGTACCCGGAGTAATCTCGATCAACTGCAGAATTAATTGCAACCTTGAAAACTTTCTTCTCTCCAACAACATCATCAAACATATGTGGAGAATATGACCGACGGACCTTCGGAGATCAATATAAAAATATCAAGAAACTTGAACACAAAAGAAACTTAATAAAGATTAAATGGGTTTGCTATGAAAGAGTTCATACTGCAAGCAGATTAGGATCAACATGAAATTCTTCTTCTATCCTGAGAAATACTTCAGAACAGGTTTATCCAAATAGTTTTGTTACCGCATTATCAAGCAGAACAAACAAAACATCACACCCACCATGGTGAATCTTTACCCGAATACCATATCTAACACAATTAACAACTAAGAATAACAACTAAAACCAAGAAATCTGCTTAACAACACAAAGAGTTGTGCCTAACAAAGAACAAACAAAAAATCCAAAAGATTGATACTTAATCTATTCCATAATAGAGTTACATATGAACCTTACTTGACCATAACATGTTCAATACATGAACCACAAGCATCACAAAGGTAGAGATCCTCATGCTCAACAACGGCATGACCACATACACATGAGTAGTACCACCAATCTGGTTTATCCATAACTTCCTTAATTGTCCCAATAACAAAGTAATGACCATCCTGTAAAATTTTATAAACAATGATATACTGTACAATAATGATTAACAAATCAGATCACGAAACCCGACACGCATGTTTAATAAATTCAAGTTTAAGTATTAAATGGAGAGTTTGCCAATCTAAAATAGTACCCCATTATCTGCATGAAGATTTTGAATATTACTGATCTCTTTGCCATTGAAATAATGACCATCAACTTTAGAAACCAAGCATCCAAGCACATTGGTCACAAGTCTTAAGAATCCATAACTGGCTACACTAAATCTACATACAAGATACAATAACTAATCCTCATAATACAAAACATATACATCAATACCAACAAAATAAGCATAGCAGGTTGTAGGTTTACAATTTTTTTTTATCACAACAGCTGCTTAGAAACTCAACAGACTCAGGAATATCGGGATTAATGAATAACCTAGAGACATTTATCACATTCTGCAGGATTACCCCACCTGCATGCAAGAATCCTACTCTATTAACCTCAAACCATATTTAAATTAAAAGCTCAAAAAATAGAAAAGTAAATATTAGAGTAAAAAATCGATGAATATGCCTGAAACTAACCTTCAATTGCTTTGATTTTAAAAGACTCGAGGACAATCAGCGGATATCTTGGATATTTTTGTAAGTTATCATATTCTAACAGATCACAAGCATTTCCAAACACATTGTATTGTAACTTTTTGCTGAACAAATAAGTTTCAAAAGATCAAAAGGATCTAACTATATATTTATTGTTATAAACATAAAGACTGGAACAAAAAAAAATAGAATTAATAGAAGATAAGTACTGATATGGGAAGAAGTCAGAGAGATATTACCCATCACTAAAAACTTCTAGCACAACTGCTTTGATCAGCTTCCCATATGATGCTACATCTCTTTCTTTTCGAACACCAGTAATGATCCCAATAAAGTCTAATAATTAGATTCAAACATATACAAATTTGAATCAGAAACCACACTTTTTAAAACATAATACTATGATTCTAACAGGGAAGAGCAAGAAACTTGTACGAACTAATGAGGAAATTGTCGTCCTTTGTCCTTTGATCAATTTCATCTATTGATGTAAAACACAAACCCGAATGTAGTATCCTTAGAGATACCACAGAAACAACAGAGGTCTTGCATTGGAACAAAAGTCTGAACTGATGTTTCGTCACTCTGTTCAAACCAGTGTTTGGTACAACTGTAAAATGGGTCATCAAGTACACATCCCCTTCATTTAGAGACACAGCAAAATTTGATGTAAGCTGATCTCTAATAGTTGCTTGGATCTTGTGTAACTGCAGTTGAAAAAAAATGCTTCATATTTTGAATTTATTAACTTATTTAGGTATCCAAACAGCATAAAAATATTTGATTAAAAAAATAAAACAACAAAAACATATCACTTTGCAACTAAAAAAATTCCCTTCTGCATATTTAAAAAAAAAGTTGCAACAACTTAAAGAAATGCTAACATCAAATAAAATTGACCTTCTCATCCATTAATACCATATGCAACAGATTTTGAAAAGGATCCAAAGCAGGATTCTTGTGGTACCACAACTTTACAACTTTAACATGCACTTTCCATGATTCTCTCCACAGAGTGATTTTCTCCACCAGATCAACACGGTTATTCATTCCCAACATATATAGGATAAGAACACCAAAAAGGAGAAAATATAGAGAGAAAAATTCAGAACTAAGATGAGAAGATAAACAGATGAGTTGGAGTTATAAACTCCCGAACTTAACAAACACTAAAGCTTACAATGTAAGCTTCACATATGGGACAGAGATAGACTAATAGGCATATATAGATTGATATGGCTACACACAGTGACGGATCCAAAAAATTTTGATAGTGGGGGCAAAATATATATAACATGAAAATAATTTTTATAATAAAAATATTAAGTTTACATAAAAAATTAGGTATAAAATATGATTAGGTTTCAAAATATCTAATTACAAATTAAAATACTAAAATGGTAATTTAAATAATAACATATAATTTAAAATTTAATTTTTTATATTTTATATTTTGAAACCTTGACAATATAATCAAAATATCTTTTTTTTGTATATGTTGTTGAACAATCATTTAAAATTCAACTTTCATACAATTAGCTCTTGATGATATTCATTGTTGAAAAAGTTCATTCAATTAGTGTAGTTATAAAAAACTAAAGCTAATTTCAAAAGAAGAAACACAAATGGATAGACAATATTCTTTCGAGTCGATTTCTAAAAAAGAACAACAATCTTATTTAAATTTAAAAATTCATCATTATAATAGACATCTAATATGAAGTACCCAAATTGACTATTAAGCGTCGAAAGTTGAATAAAAAATTATTGTGGGGTCAAATTTAATAATTTAGTGGGGACAAATAAATATTATTATTATATACTACTCAATAAAATTTTAAATTGTAGTGGGGCGCTTGCCCCCACACCGGTAAGAATAGATCCGTCCCTGGCTACACACATCATTTAGGAAGATATCACAAGTAACCAAATACTCATGGGAAAAGAGAAAAAACAATATGGGAAGAGGCCTCTTCCAAATTACCAAATACCTAACACATATAGTTGATTTGACAATTCACAATAAAGCAAAAACAAAATTTTATCAGTCAACTATACCTACCATTACAGTTAACTTCAGCCCAATAGCACAAAGAAAATTATATAATTTATAATGAGAAAACCCCCAACAAGAAAATTATTTCACACAAACACCAAGAGCACAAACATAGGACAGAACCATTGATTTACAAAAATAAGTAACAATCACGATGATTAAATCAAAAACCAAACAATTCAAAATTAAAGGATGAATCCAGAAAAAAGTAACAATTAACACACAAAAAATGAAACTGGAGAAGGAATCGAGAAAGAGATTGAAAAGGAGGAGAATGGAACGATAGCCCACATATATCTCTTGAACGGTGGTGGCAACGTCTGCTATCCAAAATGGAGAAATTGAGATGGAGAATGAGGTATGATAGAGACAGAGAGACAGAGAAACGTTGGGGAGAAGGAACAGACGCGACGAACAGAACAGCACCCTCATGGTGGGATTGAATGGAATCGCAGAGATACCCATAGCTTCTGTGCATGTGGCCAAATCCGAGGATAGAAGCCGAAGCCTCAGTTGAGGATGGGGGTGGCGACATGGTGCGTCCGATGGAGATTGGGTTAGGGATAGAGGAGATGGGGTGAGCCAGTAACGTGGTTTAGGGATCCCTAATCAAGTGAAACTGATGAATTTTACAAAAAAAAAAATTAGAATAACTCAGATTATTTCACTTTAATTACGTTTATGCTTGGACTGAGATGATTATATTAATAAAAACAAAATCCTGCAACAAAGTGTTGTTAGACTGATAGTAAAAAAAATTATCCATACTTTTAAATATTTGATTTTTTAATTGTATACAAATTCAATGTATTAAAAAAAATCTGAATTAATTTTTTTAAAAAACAAATATTTGGTTCATCTGTTAAAAGAGATACGTTTTAAGTAAAAAGAAAAAAATAATAAAATCAATTGAGATCTGGATAAATTAACCAAATTATATAAAGAGATGCCAAGGAAAATTGATATATGACATTATAAAAAAGTTACTACTAATAATATATTTATTACTTAAATATATATGTTAGAAATAACAAAAATAAAATAAAATTGTATGGATAGAGTCTAATTCAGATTAAAATCAAATTATTTTATGAAAGATTAAAATCAAATTTGTATTTAATAAAATTTAATATTTTCAAAACCACATAGTGAAGTAACTTTTTGATATTAGATAAAATAACTGTATTAAAAAAATGGCATTTTAAACAAAAAAAGGAATCAAAATAAAATATGAAAATATGAACCATCAAATTTATCCACTAAAGAAGAGTGTATCTTTTAAATGAGCACAACAATTATGTGCTTATAGAATATGCCATATTTATATAAACCATTAGATTATATTACATAGAAATCAAAGATTAATATAAAAGAAGAACATTGATAGACTCTAATAAATACATAACATTTTAGTGCATAATTAAGTACTTTAAATGTCAATACTCTAATACAAAATCTTTTCTAATACAAAGAATTTGTATCAAATTTTAGAGTGAAATAATATTAAACTCGTCCAAAATTATTTTGAACTAAAATAAAATATTTAAAATATTAGACATCAAATTAGAATTTGGTCTAAATATTAAAACCAAAATAATAATAAAAAATAGAAAACAGAAGGCACCAAGAAAAATTGATACATAAAACCTGGATGATCATTTTAAAATAATTATGATTGATGATATTTTTTCTTAACGGGTAACTATTAAATTATTTTTGAATAAATTTTTACGTGTTCAACTATTAAAAATTAAATTAGAAAAGTATATTCTAACTTATATTTTCTTATTTCTTACAAATTATGTAAACATGTGACAAGGAAAATTGATACATGACATTATAAAAAAGTTACTACTAATAATATATATTACTTAAATATATATTTTAGAAATAACAAAAATATATATTTCAGCACGACCGCTTATGCTCAAAAGAACCGAAAAAATGTAAAAAAGGATAAAAATTAAAATAGGAGAGGGGCAACCAAGATCCACATCACAGTGAAAAGTATAGCACCTCATCGAGCGAAACTCTTTGAAATCATCGCTTTTGACCAGACAGCTACAGAGGAGAAGCCTGGTAAGTGTTGAACCAGTATTCTCCATAACCGTCACCATTCATCGGTCCAAACCCGTCGCCGGGGCCGACTGGGTTGAAACCTACGGTCCTATTGGGAGAGCGACGTGGCGGGCTTTGGAAGCCCCGGCCGCCAGAGCGAAAGTGCATGGGGCTCAGACAAGAGTTGTGGTACGTCATCAGAGAATCAGAGAAGCGAGAATGAGGCCTCGAAGAGTGACGGTGGCCATGAGAAATATAATTTAATAATGTAAAATAATTTAATTTCTTACATTATTTTATTAAAAATAGTATAGTATAATAATTAATTTTAATAAATGAAAAATATTTTTATATTCATTTTAAAGTAAAAGATTATACTTGCCATTTTTAAAATATTATGTATTAAAATGGTGTTAATGTATATATATATACTAATATATTCTATATTTATAAAGCGTATGAATACTCTTCTTTCATAACATCCTTTAATTTTCATTTAATAGAATCTAATGGTTCATAAAAAATGGTGCATCTAGTGCACACAAAATGGTTGAGACGATTCTAGACATACCCCAAAGAAGATGTCCCTCTCTAAAGAAAACGTAGACCAAAACAAAAATAAAAATTACACAGATAAGATTGAAAAATATAACAAAAAACTACATTATATCTTATCAAAAACTTCCTTAAATACAACGTTTTCAGTCCTGGTAGGATCAACTAATCCTTCATCACAAAGTAAAATCTTAAGACCATTTCTATTCCTAACTCGGGAAAGAGCTACATAAAGTTGACCATGACAAAACACAGGACGACGCAAGAACAAACCGACTGTTGATAATGTCTAACCCTGGCTTTTGTTGATTGTCATCGCAAACGACAAAGAAACTGGGAATTGACGGCGTTGGAATTTAAACGGTATAACCGTATCACTGGAAATCAAATTCATTCTGGTGATAAAAACTTTATCCCCAACATTGCTACCAACTAAAGAAGATATACACACCAACTAAAAAATCATAATCTTGGGTCATGTTCAGCAGCTCAAAAAAAGGAAACATGTTGAAACAAGTCTTAGGGATAACATCTTCATCAACAGCTACAACAGTGATTCGGTGAAGGAAAACCAATTTGAATTCATGAGAAGTTGCTCTATAACTACCATGATTTGACACAATAGTAAAGTATGCCATTCTAAAACTTGACCTTCAACTATATGATCCCTAAACCTATTAAGGAGTGGTTTCTTAACTGTAGCTTGAATTTTTCCACACTGGAAATCCAACAAAAGAGCAAAATCAGATTAGTGAAACACATAATTTAAAGTTGAAAACTTAAAAAACAACAACTAACATCATATTTAAAAGAGAAGCTAATAGGGGCTAACATGCTCATCAAGGAGAATCATCTCCATTGAGTTAGGAACCTCATGGTTACCAAAAGAGGGTACAACACAAAGTCTTAGAACCCTAACTTTCAGCCTCCAAGCCTCTCTAGGAGGATGCATCTTAGAAATCATATCAAATGGAGGAGGCATTGCAGTAAAAAGAAAGGAGATAAATAGAGTTGATGAAATAGATCAAAATGTAAACAGAAAAATTCTGAAATAGATAGAGCTTAGGAGGAAATAGAACACAGCAGAATGTTTTTGTATTGATTGTGGTTCACCAACCATCCTTTTATAGAAAAAATCCAGGACACAAGCTCACCTTTTTTAATTCAAATTGAGGATGGAAATGGAGGGAAAACAAAATCTCAATTCATATACATCTCCATTCAATGGCATAGAGACAACTAATCATAGGAGCAAAACCTGAACCAACACAAAAATAGGAAAAACAAGTGAAACTTCCAAGAAATTAAGAAATAGGGACCAAAAATTGAGATATCACACCATACCTACTACAGTGCACCTACATGTCATTGGACCATAGGGAAGGCAGTCATCAACTATCCCAAACAATGATTCTACTCATGGCAATGAGAGTTGGTAAATGTGTTAGGTAGGGATACATTCGAAACAGCAGATGAATGAGAAAAAAAAGTATAGACAAACATCAATAAAAATCTGTCAATCACATCAACATTCATGAAATGGATGAGATTGAAACCTCATACCTTGATAATGATTCCCAAATTTCTAATGAAGAATATATAGCACAACCTTATTATGTGTGGAGAACACATTTTCATGGAAAGACTAGCTGCTAGATAGATTTTACTTTGGATAAAGAGGTGTGCTAGTTAGACAAACAATACCATGAAGCCATTTTACTGGCACAAGGCCATTCTTTTCTCAATGAACCTCTTAAGTTCAGGGCAAAGAGCTGTATGTACATCCAATGGCTGAAATATAAAATAATTTTTCCACAAACAACAAAAAAATGTAATGCAATTCAGTTGAACTTAAAAAATAAATAAATGACCAACGGACTCTACATCAATTTTTGTCAATCACATCATCACAAATAGAATAGATTAGGTACAAAACCCATTCCTTGATAATGATTCACACAACCCACATGCAACTAGCAATTCACTTTAGGTAAACTTAATGGATTTGTTGAACATACCTTAAAAAAAACAAAGATTCATCAATGGGATTATTGAATCAGAACTGAAATCAGAATGCAAGAGTTGAACAGGAGTGAATGGAATTGGGAATGCAAAACTTGAATGGGAGTGGCACAAGCATATTCCTTTATCAAAGAAGGAAACAAATTCATGACAATCAGCTCTACTTCTTTGCAAGAGGTGAAATATACAACAATTTTTGCATAACCAATAAAGGATTGAAATGCAACTGAGTTGACCAACAAAAGGTTTCATCAAAATACAAATAAATCACTATGAAGCTATCAATCAATTCCTATCAATCACATCACCACTCATCAAATAGATTAGATAGAAGCAGTGTTTTTAAATGGCGGTTATGGCGGCGCCATAACGGTATGGCGTGGCGGGTTTTGACCCTGCCGCCATTTACTCGGCGCCGCAATTGCGGTGGCGCCATGGCGGGACGCAATCTGCATGGCGAAAATGGCCTGGTTTTTTCAGGTTTTTCAAAAAAATTTAAGGGTGGTTTGGGTAATTTAATAAACCTAAGTCAGATCCCACTAACCACTAACCCTAATTTTCAGCCCCTCATTCAAAAACTACCTCCTTTTCCTCTTCTTAAAAAAAATCCCTCTCTTCGTCTCTGTTCTCTCATCCCTGCGACCCAGATTTCTTCACCACGCTGCCATCCGTCTAGCCGCCCGTCGCGCCCCCTGACGCGCCGCTCGTCTCTGTTCTCTCATCACTATTGCTCATCACCTGTTCATCACTGCTGGTTCGTACGTGTTTTATCTTCTCTGCTCCTATTTTTTTCTTTTCTCTCTTCCCTGCTGCCCTTTCTTTATCAATAATCAGTGTTAAACTTCTCTTCTTCCATTTTTTTCTATTCAGTATACTATGTCCACTTCTAGACAAGCCCTTGATTCTAATGCCCCTACCCCTGCCTCTGCTGGTCTTATTGTTGGTGCTGCTCCTGTTGATCCCGCTCCCGCTGCTCTTGTCTGTTCTAATAGAGTTGACCTAGGCTGGAAATATATTAATACGGTAGAAGAAGGAAATACCAATGATACCGTATGTACTTTTTGTGGAAAAATTATGAAAGAAGGCATCATACGGGCAAAAGAGCACTTAATGATCAAGCCTGGAAACATTGCTGGATGTAAAATGGTTCCAAAAGATGTTGTTGCTGAATTATGGGAGTATTACCATCAGAAAAAAGGTCGAGGAAGACAAAATGCCTCCCTGGGAAGCACCGAATAACAGAGTGTCAATGCTAGGGAACTTGACTTAGAGAGTTTGGGGTTCGGATTGTCGGAGGAAGATGCTCAAGGGATTGATGAACCTCATAATCCAGCTCCAATGGCAGCAGCTAGAGGGGGTGCAAGTAGTGCTAGAGGGGGTGCAACTAGCATGAGAGGTCCAATGGACTTGTTTGTTAGAAGACCTGAAACTGCCATTACAAGAAATAAAAGAGATAAATTGAGGCAGCAGAACATCAAGGAAGCATGGAATAAGGAAGCAGTTCGTAGAGTTCATCGATACATAGCACGGTGGTTCTACCAAGCGGGGATTCCATTGAACCCAGTAAAGTTGAAGAGTTTTCAAGAAATGTTGTGGGCTGTTGGAAGCTTTGGTCCTAATTTACCTGCTCCCAGTTATCATGCTCTAAGGGTTCCGCTGCTTAATGAGGAGTTGGAATACACCAAAGGATTATTGAAGGGTCTTAAAGAACAATGGAAAAAGTATGGTTGCTCTATTATGTCAGATGCTTGGACGGATAAAAGGCAAAGGAGCATTATCAATTTTCTTGTAAACTCTCCTGCTGGGACAATATTTTTGAAGTCTATTGATGCCTCTGATTATGGGAAGACGGGTGAAAAAATGTTTGAGCTTCTTGATGGTATTGTTGAGGAAATTGGGGAGCAAAATGTTGTTCAAATTGTAACTGACAACGGGAGCAACTATGTTCTAGCCGGTAAGTTACTGATGGAGAAAAGACCGAATTTGTTTTGGACCCCGTGTGCTGCCCATTGTTTGGATTTGATGTTTGAAGACATTGGGAAGTTACCATTAATCCAAAAAACCATAAAAAGTGCCATTTCTTTGGTTAGCTTCACTTATAGCCACTCTAGCACTTTATCGATGTTGAGACAATTCACAAATGGCAAGGAATTGGTGAGGCATGCAGTCACCCGATTTGCCACTTCATTTCTCTCTTTGAAAAGGCTTTATAAGGAGAAAGGAAATCTAAGAAGAATGTTCACTTCGGATGAGTGGGTAAGGAATAAGTTGTCAAGGGAGGCAAAGGGGAGGGAGGCAACAAAGATTGTTATTAGGCCTTCCTTTTGGAATCATGTCAAGTACACTCTTAAGATCATGGGGCCTCTTGTTGGGGTGCTTCGACTTGTTGATGGAGAGAAGAAGCCACCAATGGGTTATATATATGAAGTAATAGAGAAGGCAAAGGAATGCATCATGAAAATATTTTCTAATGATGTGAGCAAATATTCTGAAGTTTTTAAAATCGTTGACAACAGATGGAATTGCCAACTTCATCGTCCGTTGCATGCAGCTGGTCATTTTCTGAATTCGGAGTTGTTTTATGATAATCCTCGCATTGAGTTGGATTTATAAGTTACAAAGGGGTGGTTTGAGTGCATCACTAGATTAGTGCCAAGTATAGCTGTGCAAGAGAAGATATTGGAGAAGCAAGCACTATATAAGGCTGGCTATGGACTTTTTGGATCATCCTTTGCAAAATCTCAGAGGAAAAATCTTTCACCCGGTAAGATTGTTATAAATTTTACAAAACTTTATAAATTTAGTTCGATTAAAGGCTTAGACAAATTTATTTTAATTTTATAGTATTTTGGTGGCGGACATATGGGCATGAAGCTCTAAATATGCGAGACCTTGCTATCAAGATCTTGAGATTGACTTGTAGTGCTTCTGGATGTGAGCGCAATTGGAGTATATTTGAGCATATTCATACTAAGAAAAGAAATAGGCTTGATCATGAAAGGATGGAGAGTTTGGTCTTCATAAAGTATAACCAACAACTCATCGAGAGGTACAACCTTAAAGATGAAGTTGACCCTATTGCACTCAATGACATTGATGAGTGTAATGAGTGGTTAGTGGGAGAAATTGGGACTGCCACCTTTCGAGATGATGATAATATGGATGATGATGCTGATTTGGTTCATCAAGATGACAATACTTTAAGTTGGAACCTTGTTTTTGAAGCAATAGGAGGACATGAGCCTACGACATATACTAAAAGACAACAAAATAGAAAAAGAAAAGAACCTGCAATTGCAAGAGGTGGTGCAAAGGGTGGACCAAGTGGGTCTAAGGCTTCAAAAAAAGGAAAAGGAAAAGCAGTAATTGTGGAAGAAGAAGAAGAACCAGAATTTGAAGATGAAGAGAATTCTGAAAATGAAGAAGAACAAGAAGAGGAGATTCAATTCAATGATACTGAATCAGAGGATGATGAGGGGGTAGAGGGACACGATAATAATCGTGTTAATTTGGATGAATTTGATGAGAGCTAGAATGTAGATGGTTTATAGTTTTTATGTTTTATGTCTTCTATTTTATGGCTTGCTTATGACTTTTGAGTTATGATTGAACTTGATGTTATATTTATTTGCTAAATTTGCTACTATATTTGCTATATTAATTAGATGTTTTATGAATAGAAAGTTGCTTATATAGATAGATTTTATAATTTATTATATTTGCAATTTTTCTGCATGTTTTTTGGTACATATATGTGTATTTTAGGTAATCCGCCATTTCCGCCATTTTTCGCAACGCCATCCGCTATAACTTTATGGCGGATTTTTGGCTTACCGCCATGAGCCGCCATCCGCAATCAAAAACTATGGATAGAAGAGAATTCTCTAGTAACACAAACAGTGGAGTGATGCCATGTTATTGTGAGAAAGCCACTTCCTTTCTGAATGACATCTTAAATTCAGAACAAAGACCCCATGTCTTTTCAAGAGCTGAAATATAAAATAATTTTTACATAAATAATACAAAAAATGAGAATATAATTGAGTTGAATAACCAAATCTTTCATTTAATGACCAAGAAGCTATGAATCAATTCCTATGAATCACATCACCACTGACCAAATAGATTAGATAGAAAGCACATACCTTGATAGGGATTCCCACATTTTCAGTGAAAAATGTATGGCAGAACATCATTATCTATGGAGAAGACATCTTCAAGGGAAGATAACCTACTCCACGTATCTCTCTTTGTAGGAAGGAATTCCTAGTTAGACAAAAAATTCTTTTATATAAACATTAAAAAATACATAAGGAAATTGACCTGAAATCAAAATATAAATAAACAACCAGGAAGCTATACATCAATTTCTATAAATCACATCACTACTGATAGAACAGATCAGGTACAAAACCCATTCCCTCATAATGATTCACATAACCCACATGCAACCACCAATTCACTTTATATAAACTTAATGGATTTGTTGAATATACACACAATAAAAAAATAAAAATAGATTCATGAAATGTTAATATTGCATTGAATGGGTCTGCTTTCAATATAATTATTTGAGTGCTTCATAAAATTTGACATCAAACATAAATAATAGAACATGATTCTGAATGCAGAAAACAGTATAAAACCTCAATGAATTTGTTGAATATACACAAAGTAAAAAATTAAAAATAGATTCATCAGTTTTTAAATAATGTAACAGAAACTTCCAAAGAATATAACCAAGAACATGAACCCATAAACAAACCAAGTCAGATAAGAGAACATGATTCTGAATGCAGAAAAAATTATAAATTGCTACATTCAGCCCAAACAATTCAAAGGGATTAGTGAATGAGAATGGAAATTGGAATGAAAAACTTGAATAGCAGAGAATGAAATTGGGAATGCAAAACTTGAATAGGAGAAGCTGGGTCTATAAACTGACTTTGTTGAAAAAACTCTGTCAATCACATCACCATGGAGAAAGTAGATTAGGTAGAAACCCCATACCTAAACAATGATTCACAAAACCAAACCCATCATCCATAAATATAAGAAAAGGTAAGTAAGAAGACAATCTTTATAATCATTATAAAATCCCAAAAATTGATGAAATACACAAACCACATGCAACAAACAATTCAACGGGTAGAAAAAGGAGAAATGATAATCATACCAACAAAATCTAAATAACGAAATGAAGAAGAGGAAACAGATTCATAGATCATACTCAAAATTAACAGTAACTTCCAAATAATGTAACCAAGAACATGAACCCAGAAACAAACCAAGTCAGATAGACAATTTACAAATTAGGAATTTCACAAACCCTAGACAATAAGATCTAGCTTAACCGTCGAATAGATACGAAAAATTATCACAATTTGCACAATTAGGACTTTCACAAATCCTAGACAATAAAATCTGGGTTAACCGTGGAATAGATACCAAAATTGATCACAAGAATGTACACAATGAAGGAAAGAAAAAGGATGAAGAGAAAAATAGGTTTGGATGCCTGATTGATTGGTCGGAGATCTTGAATTTGAGACTCCATTGGAAAATCACTAACCTGGATGAACGGCGACGAACCAAACTCCCAAGAAAACAGAGCTCGTACACAGACTTTCATAGGGTAGACGAAACGAAGCTAGGAGAAGAAAGCAAAGCTCCTAAGGTTCCAAGTAATCATTACCTGTTCAAACAAATCCATCAAGAAGGCAGGTTGCGTGAGCGATTCGGTGAAAGCGAAGACAGGTTGCGTGAGCGAGAAGGTGAAAGGGATAGCTGACGGCGGAATGACAGAGGAGCACATGCACCCCTGAAGATAAGAAGCCACACTGGACGAGATGCCACCGTGGAGGAAAGCCTCCACCTGAGACTGTAGCCGGCGTAGAATGCGGGGAGGTCTCCAGCTCGGAGATGAAACCACGGCTATCTAGTGTTTAATGATTAGATTTGACAATGACAAAATAGCTTTTCGTATATATATGAAATAAATTCAACAACTATACACCTAGCGAGGAGTAGAGAAATTCAACAAAGCAAATAACAATATATATATATATATAAAAGATAACTAATTTAATATTCAATTTTCCAACACTATAAAAAAAGTCAGTAATTCTTGAAAATAATAAAATTAGTTTCTGAATTTATAAATTGTGAATATTTTTCGACTCTAATCAATTGTTGCTAATATAATATTGACATAGTGCGTTACTACAAACTCGAATTCGACAGCATTAAACGCTTAATAATGACCCGATAAAGTGTTCATAATAACTCCACGAATGCCCAAGGCCTATAGCCTCTTACTATCACCCACTTCAGCGCATCTAATAGATTTTTGAATTTGAAAGCCTCGAGATATGCTAATCACTTAGGAGATATGATAAATCACGAACTTATAAAATCAGTTCCTCCAAGTATGATCTATCTGAACCTTTACAAACCCTATCTCTTACGTATCCAATGACTTGGGTCTTATTTGGACCTCATTTTCAAAAAAAAAAAAAATTTAAATGATATTTTTTTAAAAGAATGATTTTATGTTTGAATATCTCATATAAAAAGATATTTTTATTTATCAATTATATTTGAATAAAATAAGATAAAAATATTTTTTTATTCATTTATTATGTAAAATTTTTTTAACAAAAATCTTTTAAAAAAAATATAAATTGTAACTTCTCAAAAAAAGATATTTTTTTATTTTTCTAATACTTTTATTTTTACTACTAGAAATTTATCAAACAAGCTAAAAAATAAAAAAAATATCTTTTTTCATTGAAAAAATATATTTTTTTATCAACTTAATGACACTCAAACAAGCACTAAATTATATTTTCGCCTAACCGGCAACGTCGCAATCATGGAAGAAGTCCTCGGTGCCTGACAATAGAGTTGTGCATGGACCGGATGAAATCGAGTTTGATGTGACTCAGACCCGGCCCAAAATATATACCGGGCCTATTTATTAGACCCGAATCTGACCCTAGACCCGATGAAACCTATATACTTTCGGGCCACGATTATATCGGGTAAAAACCGGGTGAAAACCATGTCGTTAACATTATATTACCTTGATACCTTCTTATAAGTTAACATGTGAAAATATCCAAATTTCTAAGACTCCAACTATTATTTGATATGGTAAAATTCACTTAGAAAAATATAACAAGAACCAACTCTTCTCTAAAATTAAAGCATAACCATAATCAATACTAATATTATCTAATAACACCAAATATTTAAATCAATATAAATAACACAATATTATGCATTAGTCTAAAATCTTATACATTTTAAACATAAACATTAACTTAAAGTCTTATAATAACTAATAACACAAAATATTAAGGTTTACAATACTTAAATTCCACATAAGAATAGCCATCATTCATCACTAATAACACAAAATATTAATTGTGTATGATGACCGGGCCACCAGGCCGACTTCAGGTGACCCGAGCCATGACGCGGACCCGACCCAAAATAATGACCAGGTTTATTTTTAGACCCTTATCCGGTCCTGGACTCGATAAAATCACACCAAAATAGCCCCTAAAATGTTTGGGGTCGGGTCGGACCGGACCGGGTCGGGCCATGCACACCCCTTTTGCAGATAAGATACAAGGATATAAAGATACAAAATCGACTAGATAAGATATAGATAAAGATATAGTAGGTTTGTTTGAGCGCCATTCTCAAAAATGTTTTTTTAATTATATTTTTAAAATAAATTTTTTACAAAAATAAAAGTGATTTTATTTTTGAATATTTTATATTAAAAATTTTTTTTATTTATTAATTATGTTTGAGTTAAATAAGATAAAAATATTTTTTTGTTTATTTATTATGTAAAAAATATATTTTTTAAAAAAAATTAAAAAAAAATATAAATGGTAACTTCTCAAAAAATATTTTTTAATTTTTGTAATATTTTTTTTTACTATTAAAAAATTGTCAAATACACTAAAAAAAATTATTAAATGTTTTTATTAGTTTAATAACGACGAAACCGAAGAGGACACGGAGTTTTATTTTTGTTTTGTGCTACTTTTTGGAATTGCTTGTCTGTTTTAATTGTTTATTTCTGCTTGCTCCACTTTAATATGTTGAGCTCATTTGTTTTAAAAAAAAATAACGACAAAAAAACACTTAATCGTGAGAATGTCTTTGTAGATCACCCCTACTATTCACACATCAAGACTTCAAGAGTCCGAAGGGCAGAAGAAATCTTGCATCCATAATTGACGATCTCAAATAGGTAGAAACTCAAATGTAGTCGACTTCACGTGAAGTTGATCACTTAGAGCGGTTAGATGATTTGACTTATTTGACTAAATTTTCATCTAATAATTCTCAACTATCAACTTCACATGAAATCAACTGCATTTAAGTTTTCACCTCCCAAATATCTAAGGTAACTCGCGAACAAGTGTTAAAGTATTATCGTAGCATCTTATAATAATAAGGTGACATATTTAGAACTTTAGTATCATCAAACTAGTGTTTGTGACGAAGATATCTTTAAAATTTTAGAAAAAAAAATAAAAATAAAAAAATTAATCAATAAATTAGTTAATTAACAAACTAATTAAAAGAGTAAATTTT
>NC_029790.2:123061738-123067469 GCF_000816755.2 Arachis ipaensis
TAAATATAATATTTATAAAAATTTGTAATCTGTAACATATTTATCTATATACATAATATTTTATATTTCGAATACAATATCTAAAAATCATGTGTTTAGACATATTGATCTCTAAGATAAAGAATATTATTTTTATTGTGATAAAATTAAAATGGTCAAGATGAATGCCCATTAATATGGGCGGCTGGTTTTATTCTCAATACTTAACTTCTCAAGGCAAACCAAATTAATGAAGTTGAAAAATATAAAATTTTTTTGTCTATAAATAGAGAAGCAACTGAGGAACACTATACACAGCAATAAACAATTCTCTCTCTCTTTTAGGTTAGCAATAAACAATTCTCCCTCTTTTTTACGTTGCAATACTTCTTTCTCTCTTATATACATCACAATATATAATATTAGTAAACATATTAACTATCTCTATTATATTGAGATAGTAATTGTGATAAATACTACTACTAGAATTATCTAATTATACTTCTTTATTTTATTTTATATTACTTCATCCTTATTTATTTAGTTGTTTTACAACACGTTATCAGCACGAGACTCTAACCAAATTTTAGAAGACTCCAGGTAACAAATTTTTATTGTGTCGAAGCTCTCTCATCTTGAATTTAATGCTCTTGATATATCTGGACATAATTATTTATCATGGATACTTGATCTTGATTCAATGGATCTTGGAGATACCATTAAGGCTGAAAATAATACATCCCAGAAGAATAAAGCCAAAATCATTATTTTTCTTTGTCGTCATCTTGACGTGTAATTGAAAAATGAATATCTCACATTAAAAGATCCTGCAAATCTGTGGAAAGACCTTGAAGAAAGGTACAACCATGTGATACTTCCTCAAGCCCGATATGTTATAGAAAACTTTCTCGACCTTCTGTTTCGAATGTGCTCCTGCAGCAGCAGTATCGAGAAAAATGATTTAAATATTTTTTGAGCTAATTTCTTGCCTTCTTGTTGCTGAGCGCAACAATGAGTTACTCTTAAAAAATCATGAAACGCGCCCAGCTGGTGCCGCCCCATTTCCTGAAGTAAATGCGGCAAATCATAACCCCAGAAGAGGTAAATGGCAAAATTTTAGTAGCAAGAAAATTTATGGAAGGAAAATGAATTATGTTCATAAGAAAGGATCTCACCAGAAGTGGGATAAAAAAAGAAACAATGGGCAAAGTAAATCAATTGAGGATAAATGCTTCCGTTGTGGTGGAAAGGGCCATTAGTAACGTATCTGTCGTATCTCAAGGTACCTAGTTGATCTTTATCAAGCATCCTTGAAAAAGGATGACAAAGGAAAGGAAACAAATTTTGTTTCAAATTATGAAAATTCCACCACTCATTATGATGTATCTAATTTCTTTGAGGATCCTAAAGGAAATATTGGCTATTTGATCAATGATGAAATAATTTAATATGTGTGTTTGTTAAGTATTCATGTGAATAATTTTACTGTGCATGTACTTTTACTCATTTTATTATTATTATTCTTATTATTATTATTATTATTATTATTATTATTATTATTTGCCTTTGAAGAAAAATAGTAAGGGCATATTGTGAAGATATTTGACTTGCGGATAGTGCAAGTTTGCACACTATTCTTAAAAGTGATATATATTTTACTCATCTTGTGCCAAAAGAAGAATATGTTAATATTATTATTGGCTCAGGCAATGTGATAGAAGGCTCCGGAAGAGCTATAATTTTGTTTTCTGGAGGAACAAAATTCGTAATAAATAATGCACTATTATCTACCAAGTCTCTGAGGAACTTGTTGAGTTTCAAAGATATTCGCCGAAATAGATATCATATTGAAACTATGAATGAGGAAAATCATGCGTACTTATGTATCACAACTCATGATTTAAATAAAAAGGTTATATTAGAAAAGTTACCCTCACTTTCATCTGGGTTATATTATGTCAAGATTAGTGCAATTGAATCACATGCCACTGTAAACCAGTAGTTTACTAGCCCAAATGAATTCATAACTTGGCACGACCGATTGGGTCATCCAGGAACAACCATGATGCAGAGAATTATTGAAAACTCCCATGGACATTCACTAAAGAACCAGAAGATTCTTAAATTTAGTGAATTCTGTTGTGCTGCATGTTCTCAGGGGAAGTTAATTTTAAGGCCATCACCAATAAAGATTGGATTTGAGTCCCCTGAATTCCTAGAAAGGATTCAAGGCGATATATGTGGACCTATTCATCCACCATGTAGATCTTTAGATATTTTATGGTCCTAATAGACGCATCTTCGAGATGGTCACATGTGTGCTTATTGTCTTCTCGCAACCTGGCATTTGCGAGATTACTGGCTCAAATTATTTGATTAAAAGCACAGTTTCCAGAAAATTCAATCAAAGTAATTTGTCTTGATAATGCTGGTGAATTTACTTCCCAAGAATTTGATGTTTATTGTATGGCTAATAGAATAAGTGTTGAACATCCAGTAGCTTATGTTCACACACAAAATGAGTTAGCAGAATCACTTATTAAACGCCTCATTGCTAGACCCTTACTTATGAGAACAAATCTCCCAACCTCGGTTTGGGGCGTGCTATTTACATGCCGCAGCACTTATTCTTTTGAGGCCAACGAGTTACCATCAGTTCTCTTCTATGCAATTAGCTTTTGGCCAGCAGCCAAATGTTTCCCATTTAAGAATATTTGGGTGTGCAATATATGTTCCCATTGCACTACCTAATCGCACCAAAATGGGACCCCAAAGAAAATTGGGGATATATATTGGATATGATTATCCCTCTATAGTGAGGTATCTTAAGATACAAACTGGAGATGTATTTAAAGCCCGGTTTATAGATTGTCATTTTGATGAATCAAAATTTCCAACATTAGGGGAGAGAATAAGCTTCCTTAAAAGGAACTTAATTGAAATGCATCATCATTGATGCATTTAGATCCTCAATCAGGGCAATGTGAACTAGAAGTTCAAAAGATTATACATTTGCAAAGAATAGCAAATGAATTGCCTGATGCATTTTCCGATACAAAGAGGATAACCAAATCTTATATACCAGCGAAAAATGCCCCAATTCGAATTGATTTCCCAGTAGGACAAGTAGCCACTGAAGCAAACTCATGCCAGAAGCGTGGCAGGCCTGTCGGTTCCAAAGGCAAAAATTCTTGAAAAAGAAAAGAGGTAAATACTATTCCTGTTGAAAAAGACATAGTAAAGACACCTGCAGTTGTCCAAAATTCTGATATAGTTTTAATGCCAGAAGACGTTCAGGTACCTGAAAGTTGTGAAAATGACGATATCTCGATAAATTATGTCTTTACAGGAGAGAAATGGGATCGAAATAAGACAATTGTCAATGAAATATTTGCATATAATGTGGCATTAACTATCATGCATGAAAGTAAGGATCTTAAGCCAAGATCAGTCGAAGAATGTCGACAAAGGAATGATTGACCAAAATGGAAAGAAGCCATGAAGGCTGAGTTAGACTCACTTGCAAAACGTGAAGTCTTTGGACCTGTAGTCCGTACACCTGAAGATGTAAAACCTGTTGGATACCGATGGATATTTGTGAGAAAACGAAATGAGACAAATGAAGTTGTGTGCTATAAAGCCCGACTTGTGGCACAAGGTTTTTCACAAAGGCCCAGTATAGATTATGAGAAAACATATTCCCCTGTAGTGGATGCATTAACATTGCGTTATTTGGTCAGTTTATCCGCATATCATAAACTACATATGCATTTAATGGATGTGGTAACAGCCTACTTATACGGCTCATTAGATCGTGATATCTATATGAAAGTTCCTGAAGGACTGAAGATATCTAAACCATCCAATGAATATTCGCAAGGATTATACTTAGTCAAATTGTAAAGATCTTTATATGGTCTAAAGCAATCTGGACGAATGTGGTATAATCGTCTTACTGAGTATCTGACCAAAAACGGATTTAAGAATGATGATATCTGCCCATGTGTTTTCGTAAAGAAATCTGTATCTGGATTCATTATAATTGCTGTGTACGTTGATGATTTAAATATCATTGGAACTCCTGAAGAAATTATTCCAACAATTATAAAAACTCTAAAAGAAGAGTTTGACATGAAAGATCTTGGAAAGACTAAATTTTGTCTCGACTTGCAGATCGAGCATATGAAAAATAGGATCTTTATTTATCAAACAACATACACAGAAAAGATCTTGAAGAGATTTTATATGGATAAGTCACATCCATTAAGTACCCCAATGATCGTAAGATCTTTGAATGTGGAAAAGGATTAATTCCATCCTAAGGAAGAAAATGAAGATATCCTTGGTCCTGAAATACCATATCTTAGTGCCATTGGAGCACTAATGTATCTTGCTAATAATTCACGTCTCAATATATCATTTGCTGTGAATTTACTAGTAAGGTATAGTTCTTCTCTAACCAGAAGACATTGGAATGGAATTAAACAAATCTTTCGATATCTTCGAGGAACGGTTGACATGAGATTGTATTATCCATATGAATCCAAGTCACAATTAGTTGGCTATGCAGATGCTGGATATTTGTCTGATCCACATAAAAGAAAATCTCAAAAAGGATATATGTTCACATATAGTGGTACAGCTATATCATGGAGATCCACGAAATAGACGATAGCAGCAACCTTCTCTAATCATGCTGAAATACTCGCGATACATGAAGCTAGTCGCAAGTATTTTTGGCTCATGAGTTTGATTCAATATATTATGTCATCATGTGGATTGATTGATCATAAGATAGCTCCAACTGTCCTGTTTGAAGATAATACAACATGCATTACTCAACTTAAATGTGGATACATTAAAGGTGATAGAACAAAGTATATTTCTCCCAAATTCTTCTTCACTCATGATCTTCAAAATCAAGGGACAAGTGATATCCAACAGATCTGTTCAAGTGACAATCTGGCAGATTTATTCACAAAGTCACTCCCAAAATCCTCCTTTGAAAAATTAGTACATGAGATTTGGATGCGCCGATTTTGAGACATTAAATGATGTCGACAAGAGGGGGAGACTGTACTCTTTTTTCCTTGATCAGGTTTTTTTTCATTGGATTTTTTTTGACAAGATTTTTAATGAGGCAGTCCCCATCAAAGAATATTGTACTATTTTTCCTTTACTAAAGGTTTTTTCCCATTGGGTTTTTCTTTAGTAAGATTTTAACGAGGCATAATACTGAATGGACATCCAAGGGGGAGTGTTGTGATGATAAGATTAAAATGGTCAAGATGGATGCCCATTAATATGGGAAGCTGGTTTTATTCTCAATACTTAACTTGTCAAGGCAAACCAAATTAATGAAGTTGAAAAATGTAAGACTTCCTTGCCTATAAATAGAGAAGCAACTGAGAAACACTATACACAGCAATAAACAATTCTCCCTCTTTTTTACGTTGCAATACTTCTTTCTCTCTTATATACATCACAATATATAATATTAGTAAACATATTAACTATCTCTATTATATTGAGATAGTAATTGTGATAAATACTACTACTAGAATTATCTAATTATACTTCTTTATTTTATTTTATATTACCTCATCCTTATTTATTTAGTTGTTTTACAACAATTTTATCAATTTTTTACTCTAAAAGAACTTAATCCTTATTTTGTAATGCAACTTAAAAGCTTTTAGCCTTTGGTCATTAAGTAGGGTCTATGATGTACACAACATGAGATTCGTAAATA